>NC_043965.1:53274660-53347160 GCF_902148855.1 Sphaeramia orbicularis | reverse complement strand
AATGTGATTTATTTGTGAGTTTTTTTGGGGAAAAATGATAATTGTTAGTGTACTTCAGAGACAAATAATAAAATAAAGAAGCAGCAAAGCTTAAGAAAAAAACCTTAAGTTAGTGCTAAACCTTTTGTCCACGACTGTAAATCACTACAAAGTGCAGCAATTATTGCACATTTTTCCATAGGTATCCATAGTCTGAAATCCAATATTTCAGGTTCCAAAATAGTTTACTTTTGGTCACAATGTTTCAAACAATGCATTAGGTATATGAAATTGAATTGGACCCATTTTATACAGTTCTGTTAATAGAACACAGAACTGATAAAATTGCCATAAACAAGTGAGACCTAGCCTTCGGATTCTTCACAAGAGTGCTGATGTCCGGTGTGAACAATAGACCTTTAAGTGGAAAAATACAGGGTTATTCAAAAAGAATGAACCCATTTCATTACGCAATATTTTAATAAGGAAAAGTAATAGAAAACTCCAGCCAAGTCACAAGTGTTTACTCACAATCAACTTTAATTTCCTGTCTTACAAGTGTTCAATGTGTCCACCACCTGCAGCACGGACAGCATCAGTGTGATAAGAGAATTCCTCCCAGACACATATCAGTATATCACGATCCACTGAATTGATCGCTGTTGTTATTTGATGTTTAAGGTCATTGAGGCAGCCATTCAAAAAAAAAAACTCCTCTTTCAAATGGTCACTGACTCATTCCATGACGATGCTTGAGCACTGAAGCAATGTGTCATCGGTTCATTCTTTTTGAATAACCCTGTACATGTTTAAGTGAAATGCAGCTCTACAGGTCAATGTCATTTAACTTCTCATCAGCTGATTTCAAAATATCGCATTGACCCAATCACATATTTTGAGAGTTAAAGTCTTAATAAACTGTAAGTGTTTGAATACATTTCATCTGATTTCAGTCAGACCCTGGACGTAAAGAGACTTATGTTAATAATTTGTCTGTCATTCAGGCCATTGAATGTTTGTTCTGCATAGAGGACAATGCAAACAGCCTTTAATTCTGGCATGTCTTCAGTCTGTCAGTGTCGGAGGATTCACAGCACAGAGCTGTTTGAAGGACAGGCGGACCTCCACTCATAAATGTCTGGCCAAGCACCAATAAAACAGTCCATACTAAACAGACTAAACCAACTGAGCAGGCCCCTGTGAGGCCCCTGTGCATCCAGGTCTCATCTGAGGACCATACCCATCATTTGTCTTTACACCTGTCACCCTTGATCTGTGAAGGCACCACCACTTCAACACCTCTGACATCTCATGATGGAAGGCTTTGACTCTGCTATTTACACACAGCAAGTGCAGATTTTGTCTGTTTTATAAACAAACAAGGAAATTGCTCAAGTTATACCAAATAGAAGTTTACATTTTTCCTAACTGCTCCTATTGGTCTGCTAAACCCATCCATTCAAAATCCATTCAATTTGAGGTTTTAAATGAAATTTTGTCAGGTCTTTAAAAGTGTGTAGATTTAGTAGTTGGTTGGACCCAGTGCTCAGTCTTAAAGCAGCATATGACTTTCATCACATTTTTTTTTCAGATGTGTAAAACCCCAGCCTAATCACCACTAATCCATTAGACTTTCTGAATCACGCACCTGAATCACTTCCCTCACGGTGAATAAGTGTATTAGGCAGCAAGCTACGCACCCGTGATTTACATGGTTAATTTTCAAAAAGCACGGCCAAAAAAATGGTGCATGTCTTGCTCAAAGCCGTGTTAATTATCAATATACTGTTCTCTTACCTTGTCACAGCCTAATTTTGGTTAAATCCATCTATTTTTTGAAAAATGAAGCGAATCATCCATTAACTCTGGAGGGTCCCTGGACGTGTCGGCGCGTCCTGATGACACACACAATTTAAGATGACATGGCAGCAAGATGGAGCCTCGCTGAACTTCTGTTTCAATTTGTGTGGAAAGTGAAGATGTCAAACTAATACTGTGAAGTCGATCGTGGTGAAAGCCCATGGAAAACTAAAGTTATGAGGCACAATAAAAATATCCTTTTTGGCCAATAGTGTCAGTACGTTTGGTGTGCATTTGGTGAATGGTAGAGACGGTAAAAACGGGCTTCTAAGGAAATTTCTTGCAAGCAGGAAGTGCTTACATGAAAGAAAACATATCACCACGTTTCTATCGGTGGAAAAGTGCATCACATGGACCAATCAGAGACATCCATACTGTACCGTGTGTAATCTAACTTTTATACCTACTCATCTCCATCCTATATTAATTTCGACTTAATTTGTAATTCTAGTCACTGAAAAGTCACTAGAATTTAATTATTTCCCCCTATTATTTTATTATTTTTATTATTATTTTTTATTATTATTTTTGTATTTTTTGTATATGGTTGAATAAATGTTTTAAGCTGTTCAAATGTTGTTTGTGTAATGAACAGGATCTGATAATACATTCCAGGATGTGCGTTGCTTTTACACCCACCGAAATATTGCACACCCTGTTTTTAGCTTTCCAGCCAATAGGCTGTAAGCTATTGTCATCATACAGCCTCCGGCGGCGGCGTCTGTCGTCCATTACAAAAATTTCAATCGTCTTCTCTGAAACTACAAGTCCAATTGACTTCAAACTTGGTACACAGCTTCTTTATGATGATGTCAACAAAAGTTTATGAAATTATTTCGATCCAGATCTCATTCTGGATTTGGTGTGACTTTGAAAAATTTCCCCATTATAACAGATAGGAAGTGGATCGATGCAATAACTCAGTAAATATAAATGATATCCAGTGTAAATTTCTACAGTCCAGCCCTGATAGGGAGATGACCAAAACACAATGGCCACATGCTGATCAGGATCTTCTTCTGGATCCGGGAACTTATGGAAAATTTTAAATAGGCTCTTATGGGGAAAAAATTTCAATCGTCCTTTTCTCTGAAACTACAGTTCTGATTGACTTCAAACTTGGTATACAGCTTCTTTATGATGATGTCAACACAAGGTACTGAAATTATTTCAATCCGTATCTGATTCTGGATTTGGTGCAACTTTGAAAAATTTTCCCATTATAAGAGATAGGAAGTGGATTGATCCAATAAATCAGTATCAATGATATCAAATTGGAATTAGAATTTTTTACAGATCTGATTGGAATATGAGCAAAACATGGGCTATTTCTGTAATATAATAAATACACAGAACTGGGTGATAATAAATGGCATCTGGA
Source organism: Sphaeramia orbicularis (assembly GCF_902148855.1). Lineage (NCBI taxonomy): Eukaryota > Metazoa > Chordata > Actinopteri > Kurtiformes > Apogonidae > Sphaeramia > Sphaeramia orbicularis. The sequence goes on along the minus strand of NC_043965.1, from coordinate 53,343,940 downwards.
TACATTTCCCAGAGCTTTTAATTTGGCCGGTAAGCTACAGGGCCACTGGTCCTATTTTTTTTTTTACACACTCTTTTCCTCCACTTCGGCCCAGTACACTGTGGTGAACAACTTTGAAGATGACTCCATCATAAACACAGTCCACTTGTTTGCATAACAAACCAAAACGTCACTTGGGCCTTTGCAGAAATTTTGTCACGATGTGCATTGTGGGAATGGAAATTCAAGGCAGCAGCAGTTTGTCTATCTGTTGGTGAAGCTGAACCCAATGTGGTCTTTACCTCCGTCCACCGACTAGACTCATTCTGTAAAACAACCCTGGTGGACTAGAGAAGTTTACGTTGGAGTGATCCAGCTCTCGTTTTCTTGCCGAATCTGTGAGAAACCATTTTGCTTGGTCACTGCATGGAATTCCCATTCCCACAATGCACTCTGTGACAAAATTTCCGAAAGGGCCTGAGTGATGTTTGGGTTTGTTCTGTAAACAAGCGGGCTGTGTTTATGAGGGAGTCATCTTCGAAGTTGTTCACCGTAAGGAAAGTGATTCAGGTGCTTAAGCACGGAAAGACTAATGGATTAGTGATATTTAGGATATGAGTGGGGTTGGAAGAAAAATGTGTGATGAAAGTCATACGCTGTTTTAAGTTGTTGAAGGAAAACATTCAAAATAAGAACTGTGACTCTAAGGACACGAGTCATATAAACCTGATGAAATCCACAAGTGCAGGGGTGGCCAACCCTAGTCCTGGAGAGCCCCTATCCTGCATGTTTTAGATGTTTCCCTCTTCCAACACACCTGACAGTCATTATCAGTCTTCTGCAGAGCTTGATGATAGGCTTATCATTTGAATCAGGTGTGTTGGAAGAGGGATACATCTAGAACATGCAGGATAGTGGCTCTCCAGGACCAGGGTTGACCACCCCTGCACAAGGGAATGTCTGCATTCACCCAACAAAAACCAGGACAAGATTTAGGTCTTAAATTACTGAAGTGTGTAATAACTGTCTGGAAAAACACATTGCATTTATAAACAGACATTCATTCCTGTCATTCAGGAAACTTTGTCCATTTTGTAACATTACTTTTTCTTTTCACAACATTTAAAAGTGTGTTTCCGGTGTCACTTTGTCTCATTCTACCTGCAAATGAGTCTTTGGGAGTCTTCATCCCATGTTGTTTCAAGGTGGTCCAGTTGTGGACTCTCATCAGGCCAGTCCAGGACCAACCATCACTCCTGCCTCATCCAGGCCTTTGTAATGTTTCACAAAGTAGTTGTGCTTTCTCTTGTTGAAAAGTTGTCATCTTGACAGCAACATGTCTTCCTTTAAAGTCTCACTGCACTTTTTAGCATGACATTGACCTTTGACCTTTGCATTGACACAACCCCAGAGCAGAACAGACCCTGGCCTCTGGACCCTAACCCCAGAGCAGAACAGACCCTGGCCTCTGGACCCTAACCCCAGAGCAGAACAGACCTGGACGTGTTGTAACAGTCTGGATGATCCTTTTCATCTTTGGTTCAGCGTAAGCAGTGCTGATTTCTTCCATAAAAGACATTTCAACACAGTGGTAGTGCATCTTAGATGAGGCTCTATTTTGGATTTAGTTTTTATTTATTTTATTTAGTTTATTTGTCTCAAACTTTGAAATAGAAAAAAAAAGAACTAAAAAAACAATAAGAGCAAGAAGTCAGTTACATCATATGCACCCATCAATGGTCATTAATCACAGAAAAAAGTTATGAAATATAATAAATTTAACATAAATATACATGTGAATCAACTCATAAACACAGTTTGAGAAGGAACAGAAAGAGGCAATTGCTTATCTAGTCCTGCCCCTTCCTTACTTTTAGTGTCAGATTCATAATCAAATATAATTCCTTCACTGGCTATCTATCACATCAAAATAGACAACAATGAATAACTAGCCATAGCACCTTTGTATTGGTTGTATCTCCATTGTGTAACTATTCTGCCAGTAATAAACAATAAACAAATAGAGACTGAACTATGCAGGGTATAATGCATAAACCCCGAACTATATATAAACCCATCAAAAATATCTCCAATTACACATACCAAAATATGAAAGTGGTCTGATTACTCAACGTATTTGTACGAGTCGATTAACATCTGTTTGTATTCACTTTTAAATCGCGGTGTATTCTTATGACTTTAAAGTGTAATCAAATTTATTCCATAACTTGATCCCACATACACATATACACATACTTTTCAGAGTTGTGTTGAACCACTGGGTAAATGAAGTTATGTTCACCCCTTAGACTGTAGCCTTCATCTCTCATTTTGAACATGTTTTGCAGATTACTGGGTAGTCTAACTAACATAGCCTTACTTTTGGATCGAAGAAAGAGCTGAAGCTAAATACTGAATTAGTTCCAGGTCAGGTGCTGTTGGAAGAGCAAAATCCACTCCATTCTGTAGGTGGGTTGATTTTCATTTAAGTGAAGTATTATGAAAGGCAAGTGACTGATTTTTCATTATATCTTGAGAACACATATGTCTGGATGATCTTACTTGACCCCAGTCCCCTTCTGAAACATTTTTAGCACTAGCCTCTAAAGCAGATTAGTCCTTTTTTCTTCTCCTTGGAGGTGCTGGAGTGTATGACGTGCGACGAATGCTCTCTGCGCTCTCTCTAAAAGCCTCTTTAGATGTTTGGTTAATTTGTGTGTAGGAGCTCTGTGTCCCGCCTCCCCAGGGAGACTTAAATCAGTGCTTCTGTGACAGGACCTCTGAGTGGCAGCAACGCCCCCAATCAGCACCTAATAATAACCTGGAGCCCAGCAGAGGTCACCCCCTCCTCCTCATACCAACGCGGGATACAGATGCTCAGCACTGACACACTCAGCTTGTCTGGAGGTTTCATTTGCAATAACAGGAAACTGTAAAGACCAGTCCAAGTATTTCACATTTTTGATCAAGATCAAGATATTGAAGTTTTCTCAGTGTAATACAAGTGCAGTGCTGAATGGTCCTTACAGAAATCTGAAGTTAGCATGGGTGTATATCAATCGCAGCTAGTACCATAGAAAAACAAAACAGAACAAACAACAGACTGTACATAAAATAATCCCTCCTCAGTCATTGCCAGGGCATTGCACATAGTAAAGAATCACTGTCACAACAGAAACCTGCGCTAGGATAAGTACGGAGTGTGCAGCGTTGTTAAACTGCACTTAAACATCAAGCATTTACAAGGTCTGGAATGTCTATTTCACAGTTTTAAGACCATCAGGATGCAAAGCAATTTAACAAATGAATACAGAATTGCTATTGATGTCAGTGTTTTGCAAATTTAAGAGTCTTTTATAAATTTGAGAATCTTCAGGCATTCTGACCAACCAATGCATGTTGTGTTTACATGCTAACAGAAAATTTGGACATCTAGCAAGAACTGTAGCGCCAGATTCTGGGCCCCAGACATAAGAGGTTGCTGCCTGTTTTAACCCATGTCAAGGGTCAAGATGACTCAAACCAACTGATCAAACCAAGTCCACCATGTATGGAGAGTCTATTATATGTTATGATGTGATGATATGAGTCCACACAGTCTTTAATCTCAGCACATTCCAAGCTTCCTTTCTCAACATCGTAAAGCTGACAATAAGTTTTACAGTAATTACATGGAGTATCATAATTAAGAAAACAATATTTTATACATTTTACTGAAGTATGGATCACATTGAAGCAGTGTACAAATTTAAAATAGGCCGCCTTTGTTGATACACCTGCTTACCATTCTGCCAAATAAAAGATAACTGAACAGGACCCGAAAATCACCTTTACCTCTGTATACTGAGTCTATTTCATCTCAGCTAATAAATTAATAGACAAATAGTTTGACAGTGGATATTTTACTTTATAATGTCTCATTTAGTTTATTTCTGCTACTTAAACTTGACTATTTTTCTGTGACAGCACACTTAATGTCTTTTAGTTGTTGATCAAACAAGACATTTAAGGATGTCAACACTTTTTCACCATTGCCTGACATTTTTTAGAGCAAACATGTCATCATTAGTGTAACCACAAACTGCATCTTGTAAGGCAGTTGTTCTTAACTGGTCTCATGGTCTCACTTTGGAACTCACATTTTCTGACAGTCATCAAGTCACAGCACACATTGTAGCTGGTAAGCATATATCCAATACCATCATGAGACATTTTTAACAGATCTTCACATATAATCATCAGTGCATTTAGAGCACATTATAGTGAACAACACAAGTGACTTCTGCTTCTGACGAATCATAACTGTGTTCAGACATTAAGTGATACTCGACTGTATCAGTCATTTAATATACTCATAGTCAAGTTTGCCGGTTGCCCTCTTGCCAATAAACGAGAGCTCAGTCTGTCATGTCATCTTTCAGTCAAATGCCATCAGGTCCATTTATTTATGTATTTATTTTGACCACATACTCCATGACCCATTCAGAGTCCATGACCCACTTTTAGTTCTGGACCCAGTTGAGAAGCTGTTTGAAAGGGGTAGGAGGGGTTCTGAGAGCATCCACCTTTTTGGAAACAACATTCATTTTCTGAACAATTTGTAAAGTAAAACTTTTTTTTTTAAAATGACATCAGCTCTAGATTTGTCCGACCTTTCAACAGAAACTCCTATTTCTTTGTGGTAAACACACAGACCAGGATAAGTTTATTTACTCTCTTGGTCTACAATGTGGAGAATCACTGAGACAGCTGTACTGTAGTCAGCATAGACATCCTTTAAATGTCCATGTTCAAACATACAAATGATCATCCATCAATGTGTTTAATCATCTTAGATCAGTTTTAAGAAGGCTGCACAATGAATCCAATCCCAACTGTTCCAGTGACCCGTCTGTGGAAATGTAGAGAGAGTCCATTTAAAGGCCCAGATTTAGGAGCATGTATGGAGCTTTAATTGCAGGGATAGAAAACAGGAGTGAACCGAATCTCTGTTCGGTTGTATTTTGAACTCAGGGACAGTGAGCAGACAGGCGCTGTGTAAAATGTAAAATATGTCAAATGATAGCCCAGAACTTTGTAGGTGTTCTTTTTTGTGGTTCTTGGAGACCACAACCGCAATGTTGTCATGAATCACGACTTGGGCCTAAAGGTGCTTTCAGATTTCATCTCCGTTGTGTCATTCCTGATGTGACGTTCACGTCTAAGTGATACTTTGATATTCGCCGCCTTTTATTGGACGCCATAAATCTGTTTGTTTCTACGCGCACGCGCTCTGTCATAAAATGCGGCTGGGCTCTTTTTGCATTCTTCAGCAGGAGATGGAGAAGCCAACAGAGGCTGAGGGCCAATTACACTGCAGGCCGCAGTATAAACTTTTATTCCGGTTTGTGTTTTACTCTTTATCAACGAACAACATGAATAAATTTATTACGCGTTGTGGAGAAGACGTTCGGCGGCCGCCTCCCACTCCCACAAATCTACTCGTCCGGCACAAACTGCAAAGCCACTCTAGTCACCTTGAAATTTCCTCTGCTATTTTCCAATTAAAAGCTTAATAGCCCTGGAGACGGGCTTCACGCGGGGAAGTTTACCGTGCTCTCATTCTGTGTGAGCCGCGCGCCTCGGATCCCATTATTTGCTTGAATAAACCTTTTTTACGGTCAGAAATGGGCCCCGGCTTTGTCCGGTGTTATGTTTCAATGCCCTCTATTAGTCCAGCAGAAGGGACAGATCAGCATCTTCCCCAGAGTTCCCAAAGGCCTTTTATACATGTGCAGGCCTAATCATCTAAGTTATGTAGGGCTGTGTAAAGGGCTGCGTTTACACCCAATCAAGACTGGACAGGAAACAAACACACATTTAACCCTTTCATGCATGAATTATGAAAAACTATCTAGATTCTTTTTTTTTTTTTTACTGATTTTGATAGTCAAAATTAGGCTAAAGTTGAAAAGCATTTTGATTTTTTTATTAAGAAGAAATTCAACCTCTATATAAGACCCAGGAAAGCACAAGATTTGGCTTTAATTTAATTAAACAATTGCTTATATTGGAAACATCACGATGCAACAGTTTTTTCAAATGCATTTTTTTAGGGAATGTCCTTTGCTGTGGAGAGTTGTTTTGTTTTTGGGTTTTCTTATATAAAATTGAAACTATATATATATATATATATATATATATATATATACACACACACATAATGTTTCAATTTTATATATTACGTGTTTCTATTTCTGCATTGTTGTTTGTACGTCATGGATGAGGCCCAGTCTCAAGATGTGGGTTTTTTTGTTTTTGTTTTTGTTACCTCTGCCAAGTGTAATGGCGGAGGATATGTTTTCATCTGAGTTTGTCTTTTTGTCTGTTAGCAAGATAACTCAAAAAGTTTTTGACAGATTTTCATGAAATTTTCAGGAAATGTTTATACTGGCACAAGGAACAAATGATTAAATTTTGGTGGTGATGGGGGGTGGGGGGCTGATCCACCTTGGCAGAGGTATCCGAGTGCATTACCTCCGCCAAGGAGGTTATGTTTTTGCCCATGTGCCATTGATAGTGAGAGTCTATGGAGTTCTTGGGCGCTGTCCCAAACAGGAAACACATCAGTTGATTGCTCACTAAATGGCCGAGAACTTTTTTAAACTCCACTTGAATGCAGATTATACATGGTACCCACAGGCTGTATCATGTAGATCAGTGGTTCCAACCATTTTTTACTCGTGACCCCACTTTAACATCACAAATTTCTGGCGACCCCAGACATTCAAAACGGAGAAATTTTTTTGCTAAAATTAATTTGTTTTTGATCATGTAATAGTTTGCTATACTATGTTTTAAATAAAGGTTGATTTTAGAGTACATTTAGTCTATATAATGTATATTATTATGGACGGAGGCAGAAAAGCCAGGTGTACAAAGGTAGAATTTTATTTTCCTTGGTCAGGATATGTACAGTCAGTCCAGTTTGTATTTACAAGACTGACAATTAATACTGAACAAACAAGAACTCAAACTATGAATTATGAAAGAGCTGCAACATCTGAAACTGACCACAATGAACATTTGAAAGATAAACAGAACCACAGTGCTTCAGTTTCAGCTTCAGAGTTTGTCGTTTTGGACTGGGATTGTCTCTGTCAACTCACCATATATTTTTTATTAGTAAGTTTTTATTTTTATTTTTATCAATTACTAGAAATTTCAGGTGACCACATTAGAATTCCAGGCAACCCCACGTGGGGTCCTGACCCCAAGGTTGAAAAAACACTGATGTATAGCTTGTTTATTTAAATATTTATGCGTTTGCAGAATTATTTTATGTGATTCCTATCGTCCTCTTCTTTATGTGCATCAGGTGGGGTGGCGGCCTAGTGCCCTCTATCAACGAGCCACCAGTGAATATCGAAGGGGTTTACTTTGATAAATCCCATCGTTTTGTTATGCATGCATTATTAAAGCATATGCATTTTAAAAACAGGTTAATCAGGACAAAAAGGTCAGTTTGTTCCTCTCAAAAAGTAAAACAAATGCCATATGCTCTAGTCTTTCAAATTATATTCAATGCTCTAACTGCAATAACTAAAACAGTAAAAATGTTCAGTGCTACAAAACAAGTCATAAACATAGCTTGAGTTGGGAGTTTTTGTAAATAATTTTCAGATTTATTCGGTGACACCCATTAAAAGGACCTGGGATCAGCCAGTGTTTGGGAATACATATTAAATTTGGCAAGATAAAATAAGATAAGATAAGATAAGATAAGATTCAACTTTAATCTCATTGCAAAAGTGCAAGTAATCAACAGCAAAATGCTGCTTGATATCCAATTTTAAAGGGCAAATACTGAAAACAATCCACAAATACTGCAAAAAAATAATAATAGACCAATTAAACTGCACAAGCTGGAATCAGCTGATGGCTAATAGTATAGACCTCTTGACTGGAAATGCTGCCTTGGAGGGAAAATAACAGGGGTTTCCCAAAAATCCCTATTACAATCATTTTCTTTAATCATCTGTCAGTGTATACCGGTGTATTTACTTGCACAGACCCTGTCCACTACTTGAGCCATATTTTCTATTTTTCTCTTGTTTATTATTTATTTATTCCGGACATTTGTAGGATTCTTTAGGCAGTGAGTTTGTATATGCTGCCAATCACAGTATCACACATGTGTGGGTAGAACATGCTGCAGCTCTCTTTTGCTGCACTGCTCATGGTGTGAAGTTCTGTCTGAGAGACAAAACTCAGACAAAACACATATACACAGATCAGCAGTGTATTAGGTAGAAATGGAGGAGGAGGGTGTGTAAAATAAAACAGGATGTGTAATATTCTGGCAGGTGTAAAAGCAATGTGCGTCATGGAATGTATTGTCAGATTGTGTTCATTACACAAACAACATTTGAACAACTTAGAACATTTATTCAACCAAGTACAAATGTGGAAAAATTGTTTAGAAGTAAATAATTAAATAATGAAAATAATCAAACAATAGGGGAAAATAATACAATTCTGCTCACTTTTCAGTGAGTCAAAATGAAAATAACTAGGTATAAAAGTTACATTAGGTTTCGTTCAGACTGTAGGCAAATGTGTATCTGATCTGTTAAAGACAGTTTGAACAGCACAAATCTGATTTTTTCATATCCAACCCAGGCCACTTTCATATGTGGTCCTAAATCGGATACGTATCCGACATTTTGCAACGCGACCTCAGTCTGAATGGCCAGGTCGCATTTATCTGACCTTTACGTCATTGAAATGTAACAAACATCACAATTCTGCGTCCCAGGTGTGTTACTTCCGTAAACATGGTGTGTGGTCACATATTACATCAGGATCTCTTTTGCACATGCGGATCACTTCAAAGTCACATTCAGTTCATACTCAAAACTGATAGAAGTCGCATTTAATGTGTAATATGAACGAGCACACACACAAAAAAAATCAGTTTTCACCAAAAAATCTGAATTGTGCTTTAAGACCTGCTGTCTGAACATAGCCTAAGTTAGATTACGCAGTATGGATATCTCTGATTGGTCCATGTGGTGCACTTTTCCACCAATGGAAATGCGGTTTCCATATGTTTTCTTTAATGCAAGCACTTCCTGCTTGCAAGAAATTTTCATAGAAGCCTGTTTTTACCATCTCTACCTGCACCAAACTCACACCAAATGGACCAGGGACCCTCTAGAGTTAATGGACGATTCGCCTCATTTTTGTGAAAAATAGATGGATTTAACCAAAATTAGGCCATGACAAGGTAAGCGAACAATATATTGATAATAAGCACAGCTTTGAGCAAGACATGCACCATTTTTTTGGCCGTGCTTTTCAAAATTTAACCGTGCAAATCGTGGGTGCACAGCTCGTTGCCTAATACACTGCAGATCAGTCAAAACTTAACATTAAGTAAAAATATATAATTATTATGTTTGTTGTGCTATAAAATATTCCCTCTCAGTGTTTTATATCAGATGTCCTTTTCCTGCTGTATTCATGTTGTATTTGGCTGCTGTACATGTTTAAGGCTAAGCTCATCTGAACTATTCATTCATTCATTCATTCATTCAATCATTTATTATCTGAACCTGCTTTATCCTCCAGAGGGTCGCAGGGGTCACTGGAGCCTATCCCAGCTACTTATGGGCGAAGGCGGGGTTCACCCTGGACATGTCACCAGTTCATCTGAACTATACTTTATATCATTTGAGTGACTCCCTCCAGTGCAGTTTGTGATGAATCTCCATTTAGAGTAAACTAAAAATCACATGAGGTCACCAGTGTTGGGGAAGTTTCTTTCAAAGAGTAACTTCTGCTCATTACTTGTTACTTCTTTAAAAATTAATCTATTACTTTACACAGTCACCCTCTTTGGAAAGTAACTTTTTATGTTACTTGTTACTTTTATGTTACTTTTATTTTGCTCAACTTTGGGCAGAGCCAAATATCTGTTCCTAAATATGTAGGGTAACATAAAGTTTTACTATGGAGGCCATAACGGGTATTTCTTTTGTGCTCTTTTTTTTTTTTTTTTTTTTTTTTTTTTTTTTTTATAAAAATGCCACAAACAGTGCACTTGACCAGAAAACACTGGACTACTATAGGCTTCAACACCACCACTGAGCTCTGTCAAACAATGTGAACTAACATAGCCTCGATACATCCTAGGGGCATATAGGTGAATGCAAAATACATACGGGCTTATCATTTTTTGTCCAACTCTTGTTTAGTTACCTAGTGAAACGAGGTGAAACAAGAGACTGTGACTATTGATCAAAAAGAATGCGTTGCGCATACCCGCGCATGCACTTATTTCTTAGGGCGTAAAAAAATTGGGGGTAAAAAATTGTACGCAACACTTGTCAAATCTGTTCCTAAGAAGAGTAACATTGTGCCGAATTGAAAAAGGAACTATGCTTAGTTACCAAAGTTTCAGTAGTAATGCGTTACACTACTTTTTACTCAAAAAAGTAGTTATGTTACTGTAAGGCGTTACTTTGTAACTCGTTACACACAACACTGGAGGTCACACAGCAGAAGATCAGACCTGTATTTGATGCAGGACCACCTGTGGAAGAGGACAAGATTAGAAGTCAGGTTCTGTGTGATATGTGCAAAACGGTCCGATGTGGTGGGGGTGAACACAGCCTCAGTTTGATGTCGAGTCATTCACATTCATGTGGATTACTTAAACATTGATAATATTCGGTTCAACATTTCTAATCAAGTCTAGTGAAAACTTAATGTCAAACATCCATAATGTCTCTTTAATGTCACAATCCTTTTACAGGAGAGGTCAGGATGATCACTCAGACATCTGCTTTTGGACCTCTGTTAAAACAATGTTGTAATGAAATACAGATTCATTTGGCTTATTTCTGTTTATTTTTTGTGTATTTTTATTCATTTTTTAAATGTAGCTTGTTTTTATCTTTTTATTGTTTGACTGCTTGTTTCCTATTATTGTTCAATTGTATTTCATGTTGTGAAAGACAGCTTATGCAAATCAACATGAACAAACCCAGGTACATCTTCATGCTTATTGAACATACTTCATTTTCAGCAGGTCTTACGTATGAGGAGACAATATTCACTTGTGTTTGTGATTGATGATATTGTGTTTTTATTATTTAGATATAATGTTATAGCCACTCTGTCCCTCCGTCCCACATGTGGGTCTGTGGGACCCGGTCTCCGTGAACGCCGGGCACCTTCTTGATCTGGACTCGTGTCTTTAAATACATTGTCCTGATTCTAAGGAAACTCTCCAAACGTGTGAAGCTCGGATGGAACAGGTGAGGTTATCTGATCCCCACTGACACACACGCAGGTTTTTTGGTTTTTTTTTCCGCCCACTTCAGTCTCACGTGGACTTCTTTCACTGGGGGACAGCGGTTGGTTTGGTTACTCCTCTCCAGAAGTGCGTGTCCGCCTGATGCGTATCTGGCCTGGTGGATCCTCTGCTACACGCTCCCACACACACCTTTTCCTTTTCTTCTGCTTGTGCTGTCATGCGTGGAGCGGTGTGTTTTCGTGCAGCTCCGTTTCTCTGAGTGCTCACACTAACCCTCCCGCCCCGGCTCAGCCTCTCCACAGATGCACTTGCGCGTCCGGGGGTGAAACACACAGCGGTGCGACAGGATGAACGGCTACGGCTCTCCGTACCTGTACATGGGGGCTCCGGTGTCCCAGCCCCGGGCCCCGCTCCAGAGGACACCGAAGTGCGCGCGGTGCCGGAACCACGGCGTGCTCTCCTGGCTCAAAGGTCACAAGCGTTACTGCCGCTTCAAGGACTGCACGTGCGAGAAGTGCATCCTGATCATTGAGCGCCAGCGCGTCATGGCGGCGCAGGTGGCGCTGCGCAGGCAGCAGGCCAACGAGAGCTTGGAGAGCCTCATCCCGGAGTCCCTCAGAGTACTCGGCCCCGGGATCGGCTTACCCGGGGGCCCCGCAGAGGGCAACCAGGGAGCCCCGCCGAGGAGCGACGAGCTGGAGCTGAGGTGGAGCGGCGGCGCGGAGCCGGGACAGACCGGAGCGCAGACCTGCACAGGTAAGGACCAGGGACTGCACAGGAGCCTGCCTTCAGCTTTCGCCCCCAATTTTGATTTGATAGGGCTGCAAGCAGATTATTGTCATATTTACAACCGGAGGAATCCTGCATTTATACCGAAAAGCAGAAAACTCAACTCTACCATTAGCTGAAACCAAATCAGTCACAGGCCTCCTCAGAAAAAACAAAACAAAACAAACAAACAAACAAAACAAAAAACAAAAAACTACAAAACAGTTGAATTAAGGTTTACATTGTCCATTTCACTCAGGCTGCTGAGGCCATGGTTCATTTTCTGTTCATTTTGATTTAATCTCGTGAAAGCGGTGAAATATGCTGATATCAATAGGCAAAAAAAAAAAACTAAACCAAACATGTAACACGAGGAAGAAAAAAGCAACAACAAACAAAAACCGAACGAACAAGTTAAACCAACACTGCACATGTGACAGGCCTTTTCTGATATCACAAGGAAAATGTATTAATTTAGTGCGTATTATTATTATTATTATTATTATTATTATTATTATTATTATTATTATTATTATTATTATTATTATTATTATTAAGGCCTATTTTAGCGATTACTTTGCTCATTTTATATTTTCAGCATTTCCAGGAGTAAAAGACGAGTAATGGGCAAAAGATAATAAAATCATGTACCTGAACATGTACTTGTACATGTACATGAGATTTGATCAATGATACACTGGTTAATAATGATCGCTTTAATAACACATGATCAGAATGACACACAAACGCAACCAGGGCTAGTTGGATTATTTTTCTGAATAAACTCAATAAATGGTTTTAGGCTAAATGTGACATTGTTGGTACATTCTACTTCTGCTTTAACCATCTATTGCATGGTGGGTTGTACACAATAATTATTTGAAATACACATTAGAATACAGAAATGACAGAGCTATCCAGTCCGCGTTTCACTGTTCAGTTATGGGTGTTTTTTTTAATACTCCCAACATCATCTGACAAAGTTTAGATGCTTGCACTGGATTTTTCCCTGGAGACAAGACACTATTCAGGTCGTGATCATCAGACTCCAAACATGATTATTTTTTCAGTATTTAGGCAAAATTCCCACAAGACTTAGTGCCAGTAACGTATTTTAGTTGGAAAAGTGGGTCTTCATCACTTCATATGACCAGGGTATGATGTTTGTGCTTCCACTGAGGGACTGATCTGACTCTCAGCAGATCATTAATTGTTCATTATTTATGCGACATTCCTCCAAGAGAAAAAAAAAAAAACTAGGTGAGGTCAGTTAACATTTAATCCTCATCTTTTAAAACCTAGTTTAGATGCGATCTGTCTTCTAGAAACAAAAACATCCGAAAGAAAGAAAGAAAGAAAGAAAGAAAGAAAGAAAGAAAGAAAGAAAGAAAGAAAGAAAGAAAGAAAGAAAGAAGTATTTTTACCCATGTAGGAAAATATGTTGAAATGTGGAGGTGATCTCTCACACACTTCTTGTCGATTAATCTCAAATAAAACGTTTGAATGTGTTTTGCGCATTTCAGTGTTATATAATGTTCACTATTTGTATATGTATTTTTCTCAAATAAAAACATATTCAACCGTTTTAATGGAGTTTAAGCAATAATTCATGTAATAGAGGCTGGATGAAAAACGCTTCACAGTGTCACATTCTCGCAGGACGTTATTTTTATTTTAACACAAAAGCATTTAAAGACAAATGATGGGGAAAATTATCAAAAAAGTCATCAGCAATGTTCACACGTCTGCATCAATAAAAGTCTAAAATGTAACTGTCATTTATTTGAGTGATTTTGAGTTTTTGATCTTCACTTAAAAAAAAAAAAAACACGTTTTCTTTACCTGCATTACGTATAGCTTCTTCTGACAAGTAGACACACTGTGTTATTTATATGACTTTACTAAAACCAAGTTTTGCACGACGGTAGAATAAAAACAATCATCTTTGGCATAATCACATTCATTTTTACATTTTTGTTTTTGTAATGACATCAAGTAAATCACAATATTAAAAACAATAATAAGACGTATGTAATAAAAATGAGAAAGTAGGTCATGGATTGTATATGTAAAGGAGCCTAACAGTTGTGTATTATGTATTATTATATGGTTTTAAAAATCAAATAGAGATAACAAAAACAGTTTCGGCTACAGTTTATGATTTAAAATTTAGGATGTACAGTAATGTGCAAAAGTCCTAGGCAAACATGAGGTTTATTGGTTGAGTAAAGTTCTAGAGACCACATATGCATTTCTCAGTATCTGTATTTAGATGAGATATATATATATATATATATATATATATATATATATATATATATATATATATATATATATATATGTATATATATATATATATATATATATATATATATATATATATATATATATATATACATATATATAATGTGTGTGTATGTGGTGTAGTAGTAGTATTTTGTGTGACCTCCTTTTGCACTTTTCACCCTTTTATTCAGACAAGGTGACATTTATTGCATTATTATTATTATCATTATTATTATTATTATTATTATTATTATTATTATTATTATTAATCAATCAATCAATCAAACTATTTATATAGCACTTTTCATGCAGAGTACAACACAAAGTGCTCCTCACAATAACAATAAAACACACGCACACATAAGGACAGATTTCGTTTGGTAAAGACTAAATAAGAACAGCCTTCATACAAAAAGGACAGAAGCTGAGGAAGGGCTAGCATAAGTGAGGCAGGATAAAACCTCAAAATAAAAAGCAATTTTAAATCAACCAGTAAATAAGTAAATAAATAAGTTAAAACAAGATGAAATAAAAATAAATAGGTAACAAAATAGAAGAAAATGCCAGCTACAAAACAGATTAATAAAAGTAAATGAATAGATAAATACACAATAATTGTAATAAATACAAAATGAATTAAGAGAAAAAGTTTAAAAAAAAAAAAAAAAAAAAAGCCAGGCTAAAGAAGGAAGTATTGAGTTGGCTTTTAAAAACCTCAAGTCTTCAGGCAGGAAGTTCCACAGATGTGGACCAATCATTATTATTATTATTATTATTATTATTATTATTATTATTATTATTATTATTATTATTATTATTATTTTACTAGGTTTCATTCAGCTCGTGTCAGATGTTTCTGTTTGTTTAGGCTGGTTCTTGTCATGGGGTCAGGGGTCACACTAAACACTAACTTTGACCTCTCCAACCCATTTAGTTACATTGTTTGTGTCTTCTAAGGCTGTGCACTTATTTCCGGTATTTTTCTTGCTGTATCTGAAGGAAAGAGAATGTGAAATGTAGGCCTATATGTATGCTCATTTCAACCCTGCAGAAACAACACAGCTGAAGGTGGCCTACGTAGGCCTGTTTCTAACTTGTATTACGACGTTTAATCATTTCTCAGTTCATCTTGTTAATTCTGCTCTAATGTCATTTACTGAGCCGGTCCTAATGTTAGATTTTATTTCAACGTGTGCACTTACCTCTTTATTTTTCTGTGTGTTTATTTAGGCCCATGTCTTTCTGACCATGTTAGCTTAGTCCAGGTTTTTCTAGACCGGTTCCCTCGGTTGTTTCTGTGACTAAAGCTTTGACGCACGAGGCCGAGCTGAGCGCGCACTAACAGATGACAGTAATCTGCTGTGGACAGGCTCAGGCCCATGCAATAGCCATATGTCTCCGAGGAGGTCAGGTTCAGATGAAATGTTACTCGGTGTTCACTCGGTGTGGGCAGAGGGCATCGGCCGCAGATTCCTCTGTGACGCACACTCTGCACCTGGAGCTGTGCGTAAATGTGTGGAGTCACATGAGGACCCCTCTGAGTCTCTGAAGAACCTGACAGACCCTGCAGCTCTGCGCCCCCCCCCCCCCCCCCCCACACACACACACACACTATGGCTCCTACAACCATAACCAAGTGTGTCTGGTTTCTTGTAGATCCCACAGAGGACGGTCCCGATGAGGCTTCAGGGCCAGAGAACGGAAGCAGCTCCAGTGAGAAGGAGCAGGACCCGGTGAGCTCCCCAGAGGGCTCAAAACCAAACTCCTGCTACACCCCCGAGCCCCCGGAGACCCCGGCCCACCTGGAGGAGACCCGCTACAGCCTCCCCAAACCCGGCAGTGCCGACAAGGAGGTCACCAAGTCTGAGAGTCCGCACAAGTGTCCTGTGAGCCCCGGAGAGCAGAGTGTGCTGATCGAGGGTCTGTCCGGGTCCATCAGCCTCCCCTTCAGCCTCAGAGCCAACCGGCCGCCCCTCGATGTCCTCAAGAAGATCTTCCCTGCGCACAAGCCCCCCGTCCTGGAGCTGATCCTCCGTGGCTGCGGCGGGGACCTGGTCGGGGCCATCGAGGTGCTGCTGTCCAGTCGGAGTCCAGACGGGAGCGCGCATCCGCACGCAGACCCGCACCCGGATGCGGCGCTGGTCCTGCCTTCGAACGGACACCTGTTCGAACACGCCCTGGGCTCCTACCATCCGGTGTCCTCCTCCGCCAAGTGGTCCGTGGGCTCCGCTTTCCGGGTGCCAGACTCCCTCCGGTTCACGTCCGAGTCCGCTTCAGGGGTGGTGTCCACGGGCCCCCTGGGTGTACCCCTTCAGCACCCATCCTTTCCCCAACCCACGCGCTACCCGCTCATGCTGCGGAACTCCCTGACGCGCAGCCAGGGCAGCCCGTTCGTCCACAACGACGTGACTCTGTGGAACACCGTTGCCCTTCAACAGCAGTACCAGCTCCGGTCCGCAGCCCAGTACGTGTCGCCGTTCTCCCCGGCAGCAGGAGCTCCCGCAGGGCCCGGAGGGTCCGTGTTCCGGGGCTCCCCCATCCTCCCGTCCAGGCCCGCGGAGGAGCCGCGCATAAGCATCCAGGAGGAGAACTGCGCACTGGGGGCCAAACCGGGCCTGTACTCCCCGGACGACGAGTACGAAGAGCGGTCTGACTCCGCGGACTCCCGGATCCTGAACTCCTCTGCCTGATGCGGATGAGGGACTGAGTCAGCATCAGGGGACGGAGAGGGATCAGGGCCACACGGACCAGAAGAGAGTCTGAATATTCTGACGAGGAAAAAAAGCTATAATATTTCAAGAATGAAGTCATAACTGTATGAGACTGAAGGACTAAAAATTGGAGAAAGAGTATAAATGCTAGAACAGAAAAGTAATAGACCATTTGAAGAAAAACATCCAAGCAGCAGTCTGAGTGTAGCCAGCAGGGTTAGGACTTATTGGGATAGTCTGACTTTATTCTTGAGATATTACAACACCTCCTCTGAGATGTTTCAGATGTGTCCGGTGTGCCACAGCAGATGGAAGAGCAAAAACCGTCTTGTGTATAAAGCGGGTTATGGGGGGTATCAGTGTCCTGTCTGAACTGAACTCCTCTGATCAGATGATGTCAATCCTGTTCCATCATCCATCACACTTGGAGATGTCATGTTGATATGACCAAAACAGATGAATGTAACAGACTGAACCTCATTCTCTTTGTTTTTGAAAGTCTCATCTATTGCTATCAGCATGTTTAATAAACTGTGACAAGTTTCAGTGTAAGGATCACCACTGCATGTCAAGCGTATGCCAAATAAACCTGAGTCGTCCCAATGGACCACAGTGTTGTCTTTAATGTGGACACAGAACCATGGGCAGGGAACCAATGGGCCTTGACATATTTGGGCTGTTGCCAGGTTTGGGGGGTTTGTGGTCAGTGTTGAAACAGTAGGATATGTTACAATGCTGAGAGTAGGGCGTCCCACTTTATTTTGTCCTGTGCCCCATGTTCTACATATTAATTTTAAAGAGAACGGATGAGTTCAAGCAGAATAAATCCTAATCAGCACACAAGGAATCTGCTTTGGTCTGATTGTGCAACAATATGAGCGAATTTTCCAACATTGTATAAGGTCATAAGTCAGGTTTACATCCACATGTGACGGAATCCACAGACAGGGTGACTGAGTGGGTTTACATCCACTGCTGATGTGACAGCATTATATCTCCTTCATGGAGATCAGCAGTCATTCCTCAAATAAAGTGTATTTATTTAGAAATGTGTTCAGTTTTACGTGGGTTTTCAAAATAAAGGCTCACTATTTTTTTTTTTAGGAAAGTCAAAATCAAAATAATTACAAATGTTTTAACCCAAGAGTCAAAATATCATAATGACATTGTTTTCATCACATATTTTTCCATCTCATTGCTCCTCTCCTCTCCTCTCCTCTCCTCTCCTCTCCTCTCCTCTCCTCTCCTCTCCTCTCCTCTCCTCTCCTCTCCTCTCCTCTCCTCTCCTCTCCTCTCCTCTCCTCTCCTCTCCTCTTACAGATGCAACAAATTAAGAAGGAATTGCAGTGGGTTGTAGAAATCCACTCGATTTTAGCCAAAATTAATATAAACATAGCTTTGCAGCACCTGGAGTGTTCAAATTCAAACCTTTTGAACTGTTAGGGTCCAAATACAACAAATAAATGAACCAAAGATTAATAAAAGTGGGTTTCAAATGTTCTCTATTTTTTAATGCTCAAAGTGAAAATATCTAATAATCTTGTGTCCTTTTAGTCAGACACACACTCTGAACACTGATGGGTGGTGATGTTGATTAGCTTTCAGACACCAAGTTCATACTTACTTCTTGAAGTTGATGTGTTGATAGATGGAAAAATGGGCAGTGTAAAGATCTTGGTGCAACAACCCCATTTCAGTCAAGTCGAGCATCTGTGGGATGCTCTGGACACATGCATGCTGTTCATGGTTCTTGTCAAAGTGACACAGATCCTTATGCTGCTTTTATCCAATTTTCTGTGGTCACAACATGTCCCACCCCCATTTTGTGTTGTTTCTTTTATGAAGTGGTTCATGTAGCTAAGAGGCACTCTTGAATTTCAATATAATGTCTTTAAATCTTCAACATGTAAAGGTCTTACGTAAACATATTCCTTTTGAGTGGGTGCAACTTTTCTGACACAAAATCAACACAAGAATCATGGAAGACCACTGAAGTTCAATGGTCTTCTGTCATCATCTGGTTGAACTCATGCATTCGCTTCAAAATCCAAATAGGGCTAAAATAAGATAAAAGGGGCTAGATTAGTGGTATATTAGTGGTTAGCACTGTTGCCTTTATAGGTTAACAGTTCAATCTAAATCAGCCGTAGGTGTGAATGTGAGACTGAATGGCCGGTCATCTGCATATGTCAGCCCTGTGAGGAACTGGTGACACATGCAGGGTGGACCCCAGGGTGGACCTCACTTTAACCTGCTGGTAGCCAGGATAGGTGTTGGCAAATCCTAGGTCCTAAGCAAGCAGTAAGCAGTTTGGAAAATGAATGAATGAATGAAATAAAAGTGATAGTTCATTCCCACATGAAACAGGACACCCCAATGCCCAGATAAAACTCACTTTATTGTTTCTTATTTATAATGTAATTCGATCTCCACATTTTAGCCATCCTAGTACACATGGTACCTAACATTAGCATTAGCATTAGCACACACATAAAAGGAGCAGAAAGCTGTCACTGAAGGCACTTAGATACCAACTCCAGATCTTCATCAGCTATGTTTTTTTTTGGATATTTAAGATATGAGCTATGTTCAGTATTGGAGACACTGCTTTGGAATCCCAAATTCTTGGACACTGCAGTTGAACTACAGCAAAACCACTGCACAGAGAGATACAGTTTGATTACTTCTGAAGGAAAAAGAATCATATTCATGATGTGCATGTGATACAAAATGACAATAAACATGATAACAAACACAAATGGCACTCAGCGAGGTTAGCTTTTGAGGATCATTTAAGTTCAATATTTATCGCCAAATATAAGAGATTGATTTGAAGTCTCTAGAATTTGAAAGTGTCTCTCCCTGATAGAGCTCACTAGTGTATTGAATATGGAAAAAAACAATACATCATGATGGACAACCTTAACAAACTGTAAAATATTTGGCAACCATTTTAGGTCAACTTGCCTGGCTATATAGAGACCCAAGCCAGTAACCCAGACCACGGTGGGTGGACCCTCCTCTTCCTGCAGCATCTGAGATTCTGGAGCATCCTGACATCTTCAGAATGCTCAAGTGATTCCTGATTCCTATTTCTGTCTTTGTTATATATATTTTTTAAATTATTATCATTGTTGTTGCTGTTGTTATTATGTATGTATTAACCCCAACTGCTCATGTCAGTGGTCCATCCTCCAGAGTCGGGGTCTACTCTCCTAGTTTCTCCCCGTTAAAGGTCGTTTTTCCTTCCACTGTCACCAATTGTTTGCTCCTGGAGGATTCTGTCAGTGTCTGTAAATTGGCTTAAGAGTCTAGTTTAGACCAGCTCTGGATGCACAGTGTCATGAGATAACTTTTGTTACGATGTGATGCTATATTATAAATAAAAACTGAGTGATTGATATTACTGTGTTGTATGATTTATATCAATATGATTCTCTTAAGAAAAATATTGTTGCAATCAAATATGACAAGTGTAACAGTAAAGAAATAGAAAATATTTGTACCTCTATATAAAAAAGTATTGCAGCGTTTTAGTGTCAATCAAGAGAAAGGAAAACTGATGAGTATCCTGATATAATATTAAGAGTTTACTGTTATGAACTTATATTTTCATTTTGTGGTGATGGTGATTGAACATTATTCAATATACAAATATATGCTGTAAAATGTTAGTGTTGTTATGGAACATTTTATGTTATGTTTTATGTTATGACAAAAACTATTTTGCCAGGAATAGTAAAATTTGTTCCTGTAACATGATCAGAAGTTTGTATGTAGAATGAAAATGCTGTAATATACTGAAAAACACAATAAAAATCATTTGTAAGTAAGTTGTAAAGCAGGCCCAGAGAGGGTGATGGACAAGACTGGGGAGGATTCCCGATGGGGCGGTGTCAAGTTTGGGCCAGTTGGATGGGAAAAATAATTTGGACCCTTACCCAAATGTTTAGTTGTTTGGGCCCACGAGGCATCTTTTCTGGAGCGGTAAAATTAAATATTGCAACAGAATAGTGCCAGTGTCAGTGGGTGGTGATGGAGGGCAGGAAGAGGCCAAGTGGAGCCCAAAAGGCCAGGTTCAAGAAAAGAAAGGTGGTGGAAGCCGATGCTGCCAAATGTGTGAAATGAACAGACCTGTTTTCCAGAGGACACACCCCAGCTGCAGCCGCTAAAGACAGATATGGAAATTATTTTGGATTGTCAGTGTATAAGGCTATTGCACGTGTGCAATGTCAACTTAGTGTAGTTTATTTTGTAGTGCCTAATACACACCATTAATCACAAATATCCAGTTCCAAACTGAAAATAATCAACATAATTTAGAAGTGCCATATTTTAAACGAGCTTCTAGATCCTCCGATCCTGTTCGTTCTTTTACTTTCTTTACTTTCTTGGTAAATTCTACTGGTATTTTCAGTTGAATAACCTCTCAGCTGGCGTGCCTGTTTCTGCACATGAAATTTGACACCATGCCAACATGGCCCGATTATTTATCTGTTGCTAGATAACCCACTTCAGTGATGATTCTGTGATTCTGGGAATAGCAACGTGATTGGCCATTGGGAGGCCATTGTATTCCAAAATTACTGATAGGTCCTAAAATACTGGTCCTATCACCTTGCTGTTTTCCCGAGCCTCTTCCTTGACCAAAAATACATAAGTATGTCAAACTAAAGCACTCAGCACTTTACAGATTTTGTGTGATGCCCGAGACACATGGACAGAGTCCACTTCCCATTTATAATATAGGATTAGTGTAAATCTAACAATAGAGCGCCTCTCTGTTAGGAAGAAAAATGCAATTTTAATTTCAAATTATTCTAATTTCAATTTATTGCTCCTGTACAAAGGTAAATAGATTTTCATCTTTATCATATTTTTTACCTTATAAATCTTTATCTTATTTATGTTTGAATTAAACATATTGTTAAAGTGAAGTGTTTTCTGTTAACTTACCAACATATACCTGAACTTATACCAGTACAAAGGCATTGTCAGAGCTAGCTGCTGTTTTATTTATTCCAATTCCTCTTCCATGGAAAAAGTGGGCTGGTTTGGACATGAAACTCCCGGGCTGAAAAAGGGGCCCAATCTGGTCTGGTAAAGTAATACTGATGTATTTTTTGTTTTCTGGCCTATTCATGTGACTCAGAAAATCTGATCAAATGAAACCAAACTGTCCTCACTGCCAACATACATAACTGCTGCTGTTCAAATAAAGCAGCATTTCACACACAAAGACCTTTATCAGTTTCATTATGGTCTCCTCAATATCACATTCCGCTGCAAGACTGATACAAAAAAACACCACAGTCCCATCCAAGATATACTTTGACACTTATTCTACAGCATGTCTTTTGGCCTTCATTGTGCTTACAGTAAAACACCAGGAAAGGGCAGAATTTTGGCTTTAATCTGAAGAAGTCTTTTTTGAGATGAAAGCAGACTTCAGTGAGTGCAAGTCATGCATTCAGTGGTTTTCTTGATTGGTTTGGTTTTCTTCTTGGCCTTGACTTGTTATGTTTAAGCAGGTCTATGGTGTAACTTCTCCGCATGGCGTTGAGTGTGATAGTACTCTTTCATTTATCTGCAGATAAAGGTGAAGGCTCCTCCCTTTACGCGTCCTCTGCTGGCATCACAGAACCTCACTGTCCTATGGTTTAACCTTTGAAATGCCGCCACCTACTGGGATGATTCAATCACTTCATGTTTTCATACATACTCAGTTCAGTTCTGATTCACAAGTCTGGTTCACAGGATATCCCCCCCCCTTGAATAAAGGTGAATGTTTTTTTTGGTTGATCAGTGTCAGGATTGTTATTCTCTCAACTTCAGTCCACTTCACCCGAAAGAACAACAACCTCCAAGCTGTATGTAGACCCTGAAAAGGACTATTTTGTTTTGTAGAAATTTAGTCTTCTGCTTCTACTTCACGTGCACATGACCCACTGAAATAATTTCTTTCTTGACACAATTTTGCAAAGACATTGTCACAGCATCCTATGCTCAGCACTGCCCAAGGACAAGCCAGATGACTTACAGAGACTTACAGAGAGCCCAGTGGCTCTCAACTGGTCTGGCTTCTGGACCCACTATAACTCCTAAATGACATGCCATGACCCAAAGTGATAAAAATTAAACTTCTCAAATGTATTTAATGAAAAGATATGTTTTGAACCTGAGATAATACAGACTATCACAGTACGCCAACACAGAAGACAAGTTCAATGATAAACCAACTGACCATCAGGTGGTGATCCTAAAGAGGGAAATATTCCCTTTTACCACTTTACCGCTACACTAGGTACTAGTGAACTCAGTTAAAAATGTATTCAACCACTTATTCAAGCATTAATCATAAAGCTGACATAGCAGTCAGAACATTTCAGGAACAGCCATTTTTTAACACACTCAGTGTTTTCATGCAAAATGAATTCAATTAATAAACTGCAACTAATGTTTCTTAACATTATTTTTTGGCCAGGCAAAGGCCCGCAACCCACTGAAAATGGGTTTGTGACCCACTTTTGGGTCTTGACCCACCAGTTGAGAATCACTGCTTTAGCCTCTATTCCAGAACAATTGTGGAAAGTCTACAAACACTGATGCAGAACTAACCAAGTGTGGAGATGGGTCTAATTATAGGAGAATGCTCATTTCCTAAAGAACCACACCAGGTGTCCAGATAGGTATGATATGTTAAAGATAATGTTTTTTTCAAAAGATCTCAAATGATCTGTACAACACATTGGGCAGCATGGTGTGTGTAGCAGTTACCACGGTTTCCTCGCAGAGACATCGTCCTGGGTTTGACTCCAGCACTGGCCAATAGGAAGGACCTTTCTGTGAGGCCTTTGGTCTCCCAAAATACATGCAATTAAGATTGATTTGTCAAACTCAATTTCCCACATTTTCAGCCCTGCATTGAAGTAGTGAGATGTCAAAATTTATTTAACATCAACACATTACTAAATTATTATCAGACATTTGTTTGTTTCATCTTTTTCCTCTTTTGTGAAAACCCTGTATCTCCAAATAATTCTGAAATGAAGAATGAAGTGTTTCCTTTATGTGCTGAGTTTGACTTCTCTTCCTTCTAACTCTAAATACTCTCTTGGATTCAGTGTAAAATGCATCCTGCCAAAAAGTGAAAACAGGTCTCGTTTTCTGACTTCATGAAAAGTGGGCATTTTAGAGATACCTGGTTTACAAAGGTCAGCCACATTACAGACAAATGATGATTATATAGAATATGATGTGTTGCTATACATGAAACTATCAACAATTCCTAAAGTCACTCAAATGACCTCAACTTAACCATGTATTGCATTAAAATGGAAGATACTCATGGATAGTACAGAAGAATGAATCCAACATCAGATATAAAGTAAAACACTGACAGGGAACATTCTACTTAACAGTCAACACCTAACCCTTAAACAATATTTGGCTGATACTACTGTACTTTTTTTCTTAAATTTATTCCTCATTTTTATAAGTATAATATAATCCAATCTCCTCAGGTCAAGGAGCAAGAAAAGAAATGAAAGAACAGAAAACAAACAAATGAAAAGAACAGTCTGTGATAATACTGTACTTTTACATGTCTTAAGGAAACGTTTGAGTTCAGTACTTGTAGTGTAGTATTTTCAAAACACAGCATTACTACAGTTAATGAAGGAAACCATTTAAAAGCACAACAGGAACATTTTAATGTAGAAATCAAGCATTTAGCCAGTTCATTGACATTAACTATAAAATGTCCCAATCTCCTTCCATCTATGTTGACATGTCAGTGAATTTTCAAGCAGAAGAAAAAAAAACCCAACCTCATAAAAAGTAAATGATTTTGGGGTGACTGTTGAACAAATGGTATAACTGAATAGTCAATTTTTAGATGCTTTGCTTCAATTTTCTTTCAAGTAATTTCTCAAATATTTTATGAAGGCCAATGCAGGAAAATGAACTCAAAACATCAGATATAATAGTCAGACCATTTACAGGGACCATTTTACTGCACAGTGAACACTTAATTTGACTGAAACTTCTTCCACCATTGATGACAACATAGATTAAACACAAAGGGGACTCGTAAGGATGGAATCACAAGGATGAAAAATAATTACTATTTAATTTGATAGACTCAGTGTTTTGGAAGACAATGGCAAACTCACTGCAAAACTGAAAATTGTCAAGTTTCCCCTTTCATCCCTACAGGAGATACTGTAAGGATGTTTGAAACTTGTACATAAATGAACTCTGGGCCAAACTACATAGTGTCACATTCAGATTACCTACATGTACCAACACACAATCCAGACTATCTTTAATCAGTTCAGTTTAATTCAGTTGTACTTGTAGAGCTCTATATCACAACAAGGTTGCCTCACAGGGCTTTACAGAATTAGTTGGATACAGAAACGAACAACAGTCAAATAAACAGTAGATGAAGGAAATGGATTAATGTCCTGGGTATCCCCTGTCCTCAGACCCTCCTTCTCGGCAAAGAAAAACTCCAAAAACCCAGTGGGAAAAGAGAAACCTCGGGGAGAACCACAGTGAAGGAGGGATCCACTTCCATGGACAGACAGGCCGTAGATGTAGTTCCGGTCTGTACGGATGCAGTAGGGTCCCATGAGGGGGTCCATCTAGTCAAATGAGACAGGTGAGGGTGAGGAGGTCCATCCAGAGAGGAGAGGGTGAGGAGGTCCATCCAGAGAGGAGAGGGTGGGGGAGGAGGTCCATCCAGACAGGTAAGGGTGGGGGAGGAGGTCTGGGGTCACAGGTCAGGACAGGGCACAGATGAGTCACCTCACATCCCATCATCATTGGGCCCCAGGCGGCTACAACTGAAACCGTAGCCCCTCCCTCAGAGGACAAGGGACACTGGGTGAATAGTGATGAACAGACTAAGTAAACCATATATTGGAAATTATAAGCACAGACAAAAGTGGTGCGTAGTACCAGAAACAGGTAAGAAAGGGGAATCTGTGAATCTGATCTGAATACACCTTCACCCATTATTTCACCCATTTTCCTGTGTCAAATGAGAGAAAATGAAAATGTAACATTGTTTCTACAGCAAGTTAAATAAGAAACTGTGATCTACACTGGTCCTGTGTGCCTGCTCCAGTCTGTCACCTAGTGGACAACAGAGGAATGTCAGCCATGGACAATAACAATATGGTTGGTGGTTTACATTCTTTTTAATACATAGAAATTTAGAACAGGAGCCGAGCATGGTATTCATCTGAACATTTTATAGGTCACAAACCATAACACAGAGGATATTACACCAGCTCTACATTGTACACAGAGTTAATTATTGAAGAGATTATATTATGAAAAGCTGCTACTGGTCTACAAAGCACTGAATGGATCCAGAATTTAACTGTAATAGTTTTTAAAGGTCAGCTAGTAGAACCCAGAGTCCAGACTACCCATGGTCCAGTGGCATTTAGCTTCTCTGCTCAGTACAACTGGAATAAACTACTAATAAACACTTAGAAGGCAAGGGAAATGCATTTGTATAGTACCATTCATACACAGGGCAATTCAAAGTGCTTTACAAAGGCATAGAAACCTGATAAAAAACATTAAAATCATTAAAATCATAGACTAAAACGAGGACAATAGCAGAATAAAACATTAAACAAAAGGAAAGTGCAAGAAAGATTTTAAAAAATAAAGAAATTAAAACAAGAATAAGAGACAGTCAAAACAAAAGCTAAAATCAAGCTTAATTAAAATTAAGAATGTAATGTAAATCACTCAAAGCAGTTAAAATTGTGAGTTGCAGTGCAGGTAATAATAATAATGATAATAATAATAATGATAATGAATTAGATTTCTATAGCGCTTTTCAAGGCACCCAAAGCACTTCACATACCATTCCATAGAAATCCACATTAAACCATATCTCTGTGCATGTGCTCGTTAATAAACTCTACTGTCATCACACTACGATGTTCTTACCCTCTTTTAATTTTTGTAATCATTCCTGGATTTTACACACACACACACACACACACACACACACACACACACACACACACACACACAGAACCTAAATTAAAAATAAATGAATAAGCAGAGTTTATTCTACTGGTTTTAATTTACATTTCTTATTTTATTTTTGGCTTTTTTTTTCATTTTTATTTTTTGTAAAATCAAGATAATGCTAAAACCTTTGAATGCCTGTCCTCTTTAACACGTGATGTATAAATAATATAAAATTTGTGTCCTTGATGGAGTTTTATTGTACAATATGTTGCTTAATTTTGATAACCATATTCATTTCTGGGTTACAAACTGAAGGAATTTATTTAAGGTCCAATAAAAGATCCAATCATTCACAGTATCAGTGAATCAACAGAGACTTACATTATATGTAACACTGAACATGATTGTGTGTCCATAACTGGCTGTAAAAAACAAAATAAAGCAAATAAAATAATCTTTATGTATGAAACGTGCTAAATAAATAAAATTTGTTGTACTTTGCCTTATTTATAAACTGTGACATTTGAAGACCTTTGGAAATTTTGCTGCTCCATCCAGAGCCATCCGACTAAACAGATGCCAAATAAGAAACACACATTAGTATATACAGAATCACTTCTTAACCACTGTTTAAAAATGATAAGTGAAAGGCAATTGGTTTTACAATAGGTAAGTTACTGAAGTTCAGCGTTGATACCTGGTTAAAAGTGAACATCATCAAAGGTATTTCCACTTTCCGCTGTCTTTTTAAGGAAGGAATTTTCATGTCATTTGACCAAGTTGTCAAAGTCTTTGGAACAGGGAAAAATAATCGTTTTTGCTTTTTTTTTCTGATAAGAGACTTTGTTAAAAAAGAAACATCGTTATTGCAGGACAATGAGGTTTTGGACATTGAAAAGTTATTCTTTGGAACTAGGAAGGTGTCACTTAGTATGTGCTATAAAACATCATTAAAAGGTCATTGTACGCTTGATTCTCCTATTTTGGCTCAGTCTTGGGGAAGAGAACTGGATATTGATATCACAGAAGACATGTGGAGGGAAATTTGGAATGTGGCCAAAAAAAATTACTATCTGCAATTGTTCTTGGGCTTTACAACTTAAACTGTTACATAGAGCCCGCTTGGCACCAAACCGTATATCCAGTTTTAAACTGGGCTCTTCTCCACAGTGTTCTAAATGCAGAATATATGAAGGCAGCCTCACACACTGTCTATGGTCATGCCCCAACATTTAGGGATATTGGGAGTCTATCCTACCTGAAATTAGAAAAATTCTCAAAACTCACGTTGATTTTGACCCTCTATCTCTTCTCCTTGGCTTACCAAATAAGTGTATCTGTAACAAACGTAATAGGAAACTGTATAATATCTTAAGATCCTGAGCCTGAAAGAATATACTACTACACTGGACTTCTGATAAACCCCCTACTATTTCTGGATGGAGGTAGCTAATACTGGAGCACATTCCGTTTGACTTCTTGACATGTTTGGCACATTCTAGGATCGGCATTTGGAAACCCTTCCTGGACTATACTAAAGGAAATGTGTCCTCAATTCTGTCTCGAGCTTTCATCTGCTCATGAATGGACTTCTTGTCATATTGTATAGATATGAATGTGATGGGAATCTGTCTCTATGCTGACTGTGAATCTCCATTTTTGTTTTGACTGTGGTGCTGAGCTGTTTTGTTTTGTGTTGTTTTGAAAAATAAAAATTTAATAAATATATTCTTTAAAAAAAAAAAACAAAAAAAAAGTGAACATCAAGGCAGTATGTACATGAAAACACAAATGTCCAATCAGCTGAACACAACAGACAGTTATTTACCATACGTGTTTTTAACTTTCATTAAAAAGTCAGATTGGTCTCTTTTCTATTGATATGATCATCTTATAGTGTAAAGAGCTGGATGCCCCAGTTCTCCAGCTACTCCGATCTCTTGTCCTTCCTATTGCCTCCATGTAAGTGAGGCCTGTCCATAAGCTCATGTTGTTAGCCATGTTATGCTTGGTCTTCCTCTCCTTGTTTCCATCTGACCATCGAGTAACTCTCTTTGTAGGTTGTTCTGTATGACAATGTGGCCAAAAAATGAGTTTTTTTTTTATTTAGATAGTCTTATGTAGGCACAGTCTGGTGTTAATTCACATGACTACTTCCAGGTAGGTGACTCTTTCTGCCCAGGCAATCTTCAGGATTATTCTTGTATGTCCACATCTCAGACAGAAATATTCACCAACCATGAAGCAAAATTAACAGCAGACAGCCCATCCTTAAGGCTATTCCAAATAATAATAATATTTTTTTGCCACATTGTCAGAATAGTCTGTCATACTGTCTAATAACGAAACTAAACTTGAATACTGGCTCACAATGATAATCCCTCCATGTAATACACTTTAATCAAAGATCATTTTATTTATTACCTCCACCAAGGAACAGCAGAGGTTATGTTTTCATTTTGGTATTAACATTTATTCAACCAGGAAAAAGGCTCAATGAAATAAAAAAAAAAAATCTCTTTTGCAAGAAAAAAAGCATGAACAGAAATCAGTGTGCAGGCTGTTATTATGTATGTAGGTAATAGTTCCATTGATAAGCTTAGAGACTGACTTAGCTAACACCAACAACTGACCAGGTCCCTGCATAAAACAGACAAGGTTCACAAAAGCACGTAAGTGTGCATAAATACTAAATATTGAACCTTAAATAAACTATAAATCGATACATTTGTATTAGACAGGCAATAACAATTCAGGGACAGTGAGTAGATGTAAGAAGTGACACTGTCCACAGCTGACAGACGTGTCCTCCTGTTTGGTGCACATTAGCTGCTATAGATTTCAGTGTCAGAGACAAATGCTGCCCCGTCTGGTTTTGTCTTCAACTGCATGTGTTGCCGGTCCATCAGAGGCTAATTAACAAAACAGCGTCCCTAGTGATCCCACACTGCTCTTCTGTCTTTCCACAGCTCCTGTTACACTTTACAGCCCGCTCAGTGGGACACTTCCAACAAGATGCTGTTGTTTCAATCAGGCTAAAAGTCAACTAGACAGCGTGTGAGAAAGTGTCAGTGTCCGCCTTTTCCTCCAGAGTGTGCTCATTAGTCTGGATTAAATGGTTTTGCATCTATGCTTCACCTAAGGACATAACAATCATTGAAAAATCACACATAGACTCCTGTCTTCATTTGAAGTTAAACATTTTATGAGAGGAAAGGGAACACAATAAGGCAGCTGATCAATTTAAAGAGTTACAATAACTAAGTAACCTTGTACAAATTGTAAAGTCCTCTTCTTTTTTTTTTTTTTTTTTTTTTAGTAAACACGTCCTCTTGTCTTGTACCATGAATTAGGAGCTTGACAACACATTTGAATATTAAGACCTAATGTTTGGTTTTAGAAATTATAGGATATGCAAGACAAATTATATGCAAGATTATATGTAAGACAAACCATGAATTCCCTGTCAGATTTTACAGATACAAAGAGCTGTAAAATATGATGTTTTATCTGACTTCCTGCATCACAGTATAGGTCTGATGATATAAAATAAGATTAAGATCATACATAACTATCCAAGCTCCTAAAAAACATCCAGAGGTCAATGAAGAACCTAAGAAATGGCATCCACAGCCACATTATAGAGCCCCAAATCCCCTATGGTGACCCATATTTCCATGCCAGGATGGGTCTGCAGGTCAGTCTGTGTTCAACAGACATCTTCTCCTCCAGCTTCACTGAAAAATTTGAAATTTTTAAACAATTCATTAATGAATCCTGGAATCCCACAAATGACCCCCATCAATGTCTGGAAATCATTCAAGGTCAAATATCTTTTTTTTTTTTTTCCTGCAAAGCCTGGGATCCTGTCATGACAGCTCAGCTGGCTGCATCATATCATCTCAACTCATGATCAGGCAGAAACTTTTGAATACACACTCGTTATACAGTAATCATCACTGTTTATGTATAGTAAAAAAAAAAAAAGTAAAGAAAATAAAAACATACACTGTTGCTCATGAAGTTGGAATAACATATATTTACCTCTTCCTGTGAAATGATTTTGATGAGGTGATTTATTCTTGAGAGGTAAAATATAACTGGGACTCAGTATGTAATCATTGTACATGGTGAAAGGTGATTACTGATGTGTATAAACAGGAATAAAAAGAGGAATGTGTCTGAAAACGAAATTATTCCAACGTGATGGGCATCAGTGTATAAGCCTATATGACTGAACAGTTCTTTTTTTATTTGTATTTTTTTAGAGTTTATGGAGAATGACCAGAATATGTCTGTATAAAATTTACCCCAGAAGAAAAGAAAAGAAAGAGTAAAACCACGTTGAAGGGGGATATAGTTGAAGGGGGAAAACCGTTGAAGGGGGAAAACCATATTTACATTAATGTGGATCTACTTTCAACATTTTCTGCCCAATGAGGCCCACTCTCTATGGACCCCACGTCCACCCAGGGGTCAGCAGTATCCATGTTTGACGTGCCCACTGGGATCCCTGACCTCTATTCCCCTAAATCACAGGTGTTAAACATATGGCCTCTGGGCCAAAACTGGCCCACCAAAGCATCCAATCTGGCCTGTGGAATGAAAAAAAAATTACACTGAAAATATGAACAATCAAGGATGTCAAAATCATTTTAGTTCAGGTTCTACATACAGACCAATTTGATCTAAAGTGGATCAGACCAGTAAAATACTATCATAATAACCGACAAATAATGAAAATTCCAAATTTTTCTCTTTGTTTTAGTATAAAAAAGTAAAATTATATGAAAATATTTACATTTAGAAACTATCATTTCACAAAAAATGTGAATAATCTGAACAAATATGAACAACCTAAAATGTCTTAAGAGAAGTCAGTGCAATTTTACCAAGATTCTGGCTGTTTTTTAATGTTTTGTGTATTTGTAGATTCACTGTGACCAATAAGTTGTAATGTACATGTGTGAATGATAAACTGAGGCAGGATATTGGTAAAATTGCATTTATATTTCCGAAGGCATTTCAGGTTGTTCGTGTTATTCACATTTTTAATGAAACTTTGTAGATGTAAACAAGATTATAATGTAATTGCACTTTTTTCTGCTGTTCATATTTTACTGTCCACTTCAGGTCTCAGTGGGCTGAATGTGGCCCCTGAACTAAAATGAGTTTGACACCCCTGCCCTAAATGATGTCTGGGATTCCATGAAGAGACCCCCAGAATCAGCTCCAAGGCCTTCATAAGGAAGAAGAAGAAGAAGAAGAAGAAGAAGAAGAAGAAGAAGAAGAAGAAGAAGAAGAAGAAGAAGAAGAAGAAGAAGAAGAAGAAGAAGAAGAAGAAGAAGAAGAAGAAGAAGAAGAAGAAGAAGAAGAAGAAGAAGAAGAAGAAACAACTCCTCACCCCTCGGTCGTTAATGACCCACGGACACAGACAACACATTTCACCTGGAGGGTCGTGCTCGGCGTGGATCCTCCTGTCGGACCGTCCGGGTCTTGCTCTGCGGATCAAAGCATTCCTGATTGGGCCTCGGCGGCCCGGGGTGGCGGCCCTCCCCTCCGCCGTAAATTACCCAGAAGTGGCAAATAAAGCTGCACCTGCGGCTGTGACGGCTTCACCTTCACCACATGGAGGAGCGGTTTTAGCCTGTGTCCTCATCTGGACGAACCGGCGGAACAGCAGAGCTCCACACACAACTTTATGAAGACCAAACATCTGCACCTTCACATTTCACTCAGGGGGATTCCTTTGCCTTCGTCTATGCTCTAAATGTTAAATCAGATCAGATAAAAAAAATCCTATAAATATTATTCTTATACTATATATATATATATATATATATATATATATATACACATACATACATACATACATATATGTATGTATGTATATGTGTATATATATATATATATATATATATATATATATATATGTATATCTCCATATATATATATATATATATATATATATATATATATATATATATATATATATATATATATCCATATATATATATATATATATATATATATATATATATATATATATATATATATATATATATATGGAGAGAGAGAGAGAGAGAGAGAGAGAGAGAGAGAGAGAGAGAGAGAGAGATAATGGCTCTAATTTTATTTCACAAACCCACTGCCTCATTCACCTACATTTGAGAACAGGCTATAAAACTCCCGAAAATGGATTATTAACGAGCACTAATTATATAAATAGACTACTATAGCCTATGTTTACTACTGTTTGATTTCTTGTTACTATTTACACTTTAAGAGTTTTTTTAATCGTAATTTTAATTTGTTATGAGGCTATATAAATTTCCTTAATTTCGATTACTTTTTCGTTGTTTCTCTCTTTATCTCTGTTTTTGGAGCAAATGGAACTTTGTCAGTCAAATATTACACAGACCTAGGAGAGCAGCTTTTCGTCAATACAACACTTTGGCGGAAATGACAACATAAATTGTATTATTATTATTATTATTATTATTATTATTATTATTATTATTATAAAGTTTTGTTTACTTCGATTTCAAAATAGCCTACCATTCAGGGTTCATAACACTTAACCTGCTGTTTTTTTTTTTTTTCTTTTTCTCATAATCGAACAAAAGGCTGTCGTTTTGTCAGTTACCACGGAACAAGGGCACGGCACTGAGTAAATCCTGCGTGTCTTTCGCCACTCGGGATTCAGTCAGTAAGTCAAACAAAGAGCACGGTATAGGTCGTCGTTACATTCCTCTTGAAAATGTCTGAAGTGCTGCAGCCACACCCAGACATGGATCTAAAAAATAAAAAATGGAAAGGAAAAAAAAAGGACAAAGGCCAGCAACAACAAATAGTATTTCACTTTCAACCGCAAAACATACAATTCAAGATGAATATGAGAAGTTTTTCGGCTAATCTTTATTTCCAGGTATTACAAATCGGATTTAGTTTATACTGTCCGTGGCTGTCTGATCAGTTCATAAAGGCTGTTGCCGTCATGGATGGAATTCTCCTGCATGCTGACATTGTGTTTTTCCTTGTGTGTATTTGTTGTGTAAACACTTGTGGCAGGCCTGAGGACAGACTGTAACAACCTGCGGGACGTTTCTCACCTGTCTGTACACATGCATTAAACACTTCAGATACACATAGGACATGACTACAGCTACAGCTCAGCTACTGTATGATCCTGATGATGACAATCATCTTAGACTACACCAATAAACTGGGGCCTTGTTTTCTATTCATTTACTTATAGGCTGCTTAAGATTCTTAGAGGCCTATATCAAAAATTACAAATAAATAAATAGGCATAAATAAAGTTGAACAAAATAGGTTACTTAATACTGGAAATGTAATTTTGAACATATTTAGACATATTTTATGAAATACGAAAAAATTAAATAAAAATAATAAGCATGTTACTGTCTTTACACTAGGCTACGTGTCAATTCCAGACAGATAAAACCTGTTGGCACTATAAAAATTTTAGATAGACCTAAATAATTTTGGACTGCAGCCTACTTTCAGCAGCCTTTACATTCCCGCTGCAATAATACGTAATATTTAGGCTTAGCAAACAATAGGATACAGTCATCATAAGCGTACATTGTGAAGCATGAGGGTTTTTTTTTTTTTTTTTTTTTTTTACGAAAGCCTGGGCATCCTAAACCCATTTGACTGCAAATCAGTAGGCTATATAATTTACATATTGTCTATTGAACTCGGCATACCCAATGTGTTTAACAATATCGCTGATTTTAAGAAAAAAACAGGGAATGAGAGGCGGACCTTTTAATATGCTAATATTATGCTACTAATTCATCTCCACATCTCTGTTAAGCAGGCCGTGCCGTTTGTAAGTGGTGTGTTCCACAAGGTAAAAAGGGCTCCAGAGCCACAAGTGTTAGTTCATTCGTTTGGCACCAGTGTATACATTAAATAAAAGTAGCCGAACTTGTAATAAATGTGGTGTTTATTTCTCGGTGCCTCGGACTACTCCTGAAAAGTGAAATCCCACAAACGCAAATATAATCTAATGTACGCAAATGAACGTCAACTCAGAGAGGTCTGCTCCGCCCACACACAATGGCTCCCGCGTGCGTGGAGAAGCAGCCAATCAGATGGCTGAGACGGCAGAGTCAAAGACTTCATAGAAGTGCCGCTCCGCGTCTCCTCCTCAGATTAAAGTTGGATTTTGTCAACGCACCGAACAGTCTGTCACCAACTCACCTGAAACCAGCCCAGATCCTTACAGGGCTCCTCTGGACCCGGTCCCGGACTGATTCTGGGATTCAGCACGACTTGGCTGGACTGGACATCTGAGCCAACCTCTGGAGGTAAACTCGATTTTTCTCGCGATTTATTTGGTTTACAGCGGTGAGAAGAAAAGAGATGTGGACGAGGTCACAGTGGAGAGGAAGTGTTTGAATTAACGTCCTGAATTAGCCGGGCTGTTGACGAGGAAGGACACAAGCAGAACAATTAAACAACTCCTTCCACTTATAGGCGGAGATTAGTTCGTTTTGACAGAAGTATCATCAATTTAATCCGAATGAGGAGGACGCGCGTGACGTGTCTAATGAGGCTGGGATGTACTGAACATTAGCTGAAGGTTTTTTTTTTTGTTTTTTTTTTTTGCGTCTTTCTTTTCTCTTCAGAGTTATAAAGGTTATAAAGTTATAAAGGTTTTCCACCTTAAATAACTGGCTGCTGGAGGTGCATGAAGTACGATTAAAACCATTTTGCGTCTTTTTTAAGTCTTTATTTACTGAACTTATTAGTATATTAAAGCCATTCATGGCTAACCCTTGAAATAAAACCAATGTTCTAATAGGCCTATAGTCAGCTACAACCTACATTTAAACAGTATTTAGCCTGTTATTTTTTTTAGGGTGGACGAAAGTTATTAGGCCAAAGTATTTGTTTATTTGTCTAAACGATAGCAGCCAGTTTGTCTAATGAATGAATGCGTTTGTTCGTGTGGATCTGCTCTGTCAGAACATCTGACACTCACTTTCTTCTGACTCGGCCTTCTCTTGCGGCTCTGGGCTCTAATTCAAGTCCGTTCACATGTGTAACCGTCTGTTTGGATTTCCTTTGCAGAATTAACCTGGGGGGTAAAGCCACAGGAGGACAGGGCAGACATGACGGACGCCGCCAGTTGCGAGTTTGAAATCGACGTGGAGAGCCTGGAGACCGAGAGCGACGACACGGTGGACTGTTCGAGCCGCCCGGGCTCGGCACCGCTCGGTCCGTCCGTCGCTTCGGCCTCAGAGGAGGACGCGGACAGCGGCAAGGCGGAAGACGGGAAGCCGGGCCCCAGCGGCCTGAGCTCCGGCGACCAGAGGAAGCTGAGCCGGACCCCGAAATGCGCCCGCTGTCGCAACCACGGAGTGGTGTCCTGCCTGAAGGGACACAAGCGCTTCTGCCGCTGGAGGGACTGTCAGTGCGCCAACTGCCTGCTGGTGGTGGAGAGGCAGCGGGTGATGGCGGCGCAGGTCGCGCTGAGGAGGCAGCAGGCCACCGAGGTAAGAGGAGGGTCCGGGACTGTGTGTGGACTGGCTGAACACTGCAGTCTGAGCCGGGCTAAAGGGACACATTCACACAACTGAGGTGCATTCAAATGATTTTAGTTATCGACAGCCCACAAATTGGTTCACACGGGAAAATACTGGAATATAAAATCAAAACAAATAAATAGGCAATCTTTGGTGCAAATCTCATTTCACACATAAGACATTTAGATTTGGAACGCACTAAATTGCATGCCTCCAAATGATTTTATTTCCTTATCCACTTTAGCAGCATCGAAGTTGCGTTTTGTGTGGATTTCCAGATAAAATTAGATTAGATGAGTCAACCGTTTTGTCATTGCAAAGGTACAGACAACAAACAGCTGTTTGGCATCCAATCTGAAGTGCAAATAATCAGAAACTTAGTGCAGATATTTAACAACTAAAATAATGATATTTAAAGGTGTTTTATCTTAATGAACTGCTGAAATCTCTTGGATGACAGATGAAGAACTCTTGGGGGAAAAAAAAAATCCAGTTGAACTTTATAAACAACCTGAAGATGAATAATGACATGGACCAGTGAGAATTTACATTTTAACTTATTGTATTTTTGTATGAACAGACATTAGATGGCATTTTATTTTATCATACACATTAAACAAAGCAGGACATGTATACATTTTTTTTCAGTCGATAGCCATCAGTGTTATCGGTGTACTTTTAACTCACAAAATAATTTGTGACCATTAACTATTTGTAAAGGATATGGCTTTAATATGAATTACATTAAGTAATTAGTGGATCAGATCAAGATACAGATCAGTGTCCCTCTGCTTGTGTCACTGAATGAATATGAATTAGGTTGTTGAAGGTGTGAGATCATTTAGGAATCCCTACAAATTAGAAACCAGTGTTACCTATTGTAGCAAAATTTACAGAAAGAAACGCAGATGTGTTATCTCTCCACACATAATCTTTCCACATTTAAAATCTTCTCAGATCATTGTGCTTGTGTTGAATTATAATTACTGCCTGCGTCCAAACGGTTTTGTCAGTTTTTTGCTGCTCATATTCATTGTGTTTATTATTTGTAAATAAAATCACATAAGCAAGTAAGTATTATAAAACAAGCCATTTTGAATGCTGTCTGGACTTTTTACTCCTTAGTTTATTTGCAATGTTTGTGAAGCCATTTCTGTAAAAAAAAAAAAAAAAAGAAAAAAAAAAATCTGTATGTGTAAATAAATTATTGCTTAAAAGGGATACTTAGACTCTTCAAACACAGATGTGACGTGAACCTTATCTGAAACAAATCACTCTCTGCTTTTAGGATAAAGAAAAAAAAACATCTTCAAGGCAAAGTTTTAAGTTGTTTTCTCTATTTGTTTAGGATAAGAAAGGGATATCTGGGAAACAGATTCCGGCAGAGAGGAGGACAATATATCAACGACACATTCGACCATCCACCATGCTGGCTAAAAGCATCTTAGAAGGTAACTAAGATAAGTGACACTGTGAAAGCAGTGGCTGTTAAAGGTCCTTTCCCCATTTAGCTGTGGTCGCCCTCCTGTGCTGGTATAGCTTGGGTCTGTTACTCCATTAACACTTTAAGTTTGATTTATTCATAATCATGTTGCAGGTATGCATGCTTTTGGTGTCATAAACATTTCTCTGTGCATGCTTGACATGAGCTATAATCTAAAACACACTGCCTGCTCTAAGCCTTAAATTCAATGGCTGCTCTCTTTCTGACAGGATACCGTCCGGTGCAGTCGGATTCATTTCTTGCAGCCAACCCATCCCTGCCTCCTCCGCTGAGTGATCGTATGAGGAAGAGAAGGGCCTTTGCAGACAAGGAACTGGAAACCATCATGCTGGAACGCGAGTACAAAGAGCGAGAGCTGATGGACAGCCAGTCCGCTTCACTTCTCTTCCCCAACAGCATGGTCCACCACGCGGCTGAGTACAACTCATACAAGACGGCCTACTCGCCCACAGCACCTGCCGAGTCGCAGTCCAAAGAACTCTGCAACTTCCTGGCTCCCAATTGCCTGGACCTGCCCATGCAGTATCCTACTGGATCAGCCAATGTGGAGCTGATCTCATCCAATGTGAGCGTCGCCACCACCTACCGCCACTACCCTCTGCAGCCATCACGGGGAGGCTTCATGATGTGGCCCCGTGGTGCTGCCAACCTGGGTGATGCCCTGCTATACCAGCAGTGTCTGTTCAATGCTACAGCAGTCCAGAACATGAAGCCTGGAGCAGTGTGGGAGCCCAAGATGATGCCTGCCGAGAGTCAGCCACCGGAACAGGACGCAGCTGCTGCTCTGGTCTCAAAGCTGGAAGGGTCCCGAGCTGCTGCTGCCGCCGCTGTGCTACAGGACTCTTCTTCAGAGCTCAAACATCCTGGTTCTGTCGTCAGTCAGGGGAGGCAAAGGGAGTGTTCGGCCTTCTCCCCCCCTAAGAAGAGCTTCGGACAGGCATTCTCACACAACAGCTCCCAAAACTCCAGCCAAGTTCTGAACAAGCTGAGCAAGGACAAGCAGAAACTGGGCTCCTTTCACTCTTTGATCCAACACTCGCTGAGTGAAAAAGGCAACGGCGACAGTTCTCCGTACTGCAAAGAGCTGTTAGAAGAGGCAGCCCGTAAATTCAGGGAAGGCTCTGCCAAAGACATTCAGAGTGTTAAAATCACAGACAGGTATGCCAAAGACTTCCTGTCAAAGCCTGCTGTGACAAAGATGGCCTCTAGCGAGTCCCTGTCCTTCTCGGTGGAAGCTATTCTGAAAAGACCCACACCTGCCATGAGCCGAGCATTCCATTAACTTCTGTTACTCTGTTGGACGATGGCAGGGTAGGACCTCTCCAAATCAACACATAGGCACTAACTGCACCAGAAATGATTTTCCACAGTCTAATATTAATGTACAGTATATATTATATTTTACATGTGCATGTTTATTAACTTTATTGTTGAGAGTATTTAAACATTATCCCAATGATTTTCTCATGTCAATAAACTTTTTAAGACTGAACTCTCTCCATAAAAAACTTGAATTTCTTTCTTAAGTTTCCATTCATAACTGAACAGATTGTTTAGGTCAGAAGTTAGTCCTATATTGGCTAAAAGCAGGTTATTATTTTTTTCCCTCATAAACCTAAATGAAACTGGTCCTTAGGAACAATGACATATTAGAAAAAGGGGCATTATAACCAATGCTGTCATTTCTTGGTGTAAAAATACACACAATATCCACTTGAGTGTACTTGCTAAATAAGCCAGCTTTTGTAGTTCATGTTTAAATTTGTCTGTGCCCACTAAAATTAAAAATATGTATGATATGTATATTCAGTTTGCAGTGCATTTTTAAATACATGTTCCTGATATTAGTTCAATCTAGAAACTTTGAATAGCTAATTGGTTATCACGTACTGGATAGATTTCACATTTACAAGTAGAGTCTTAGAATTATTTTAAGCACATATTAAAAAGAAGTCTGGCATGCTTTATTTTTAGTTATTAAATGCATTTTTGCAGCACACATTGTAGTCTGCAGTGGAAGTTTTCAGCCTTCATTTCTCATTTGCAACATTCATTTAAAGTACCATATGCTAATAAACACCTCGCTTTTTACTTGATATGAACTAAATATTGTGTGCTTGTTTGTTGTTGCATTTATACAGAAATACAAACCATGCTAAAACACATAAATTAAGTAAATGTAACAGTGAACATGTAGACAGTCTAAGTGTTCAGAAGTAGAAACGTGATATGAGTCCATCAATGTGGGCAGCAGCACCTCATCCATTTAAGATGCTTTTCTCCATTTCTTCAGAGTTATGGGTTCTCACTGAGTGTGTGTGTGTGTGTGTGTGTGTGTGTGTGTGTGTGTGTCTATGCTGAAAGACAGCTCCAAACATGGGTTTCACATGAGCTGCAGAACACTGATCCGTGCAATAATGAACAAGATGAGAGACAGCCTAAAGGAAAAAAAGGAACCACTAATCTTTTTTTTTCTAGTACAAAAGTTCACATTTCATCAACGTGAATCTGCAGCTGAGCTACACTGCTTGTTAAGACAAAAGCCCACTTGACTTCTTTATCCTTTTATTGCAGAAAACACGTGTCATGACCAGATGATGGATCTGTTATTATTTTAGAGTCCCGGGTCTGGGCTGATGGTTATGTGGTCAAGCAAGAAAGAACAATAGCGTGTGTTCTACAGTAGATATCTAAAAATACATTTTTTCATTCCCATTCCAAAAAAAAAAAATCACCATTTCTATGTTATTATTGTTTAACAAGCTACTTTTCAAATTATGAAAAAAATCTACATGTGGTGTTTCTACTGATACATTTGTTTTTTTTAAAGAAGGGAATAGTTTGACATTCAGTAAATTCATATGTGCTTTAACTAATGCTAACATTGTATCTGGCCAGTAAATATGAAGATGTTGGCTTCATAACTAACGTACTAAGCCCTTAAACTTACTGGTCTACATTGTGCTAACTGTACAACTGACAATTACAAATTATAAACAATTACAGTTATAATTAAAAACTGCAAAAATGACAGTTTGTCAAAATGAGAACATACAAATAAGGTTACCTGACTAAAAATGATACAGAGTAGTAACTTCCATTTCTGGTCAATTAATGCCTATGTCTAAAACAAAATAAATAGTTTACACTTCAAGGAATATTGTTATTTGCTTTACTGATGCCAAGTGAATGAAAAGGCAGGTAGCTTAGCTTAGCATAACAAAGAACCACAACTTACCTGATTAACATGGTAAACATTTGTTTTTGCTCATTTTGTATAAAAATAAAAATGTTAAAAATGATAACTTGACACCAATGACAATATTATTTCACTTAAAAAGTTTTTAAAACCACAAATAAATGGGTTTAAATATTCATTCTGAATGAACAATTTATTATTTGCTGTTATTAATTTCTAATGAATAGTTTGACATCCCTGAATTTTAAAAAAAAATATATTCTTGTAATATTCTTATTATTCCATTTTCACCGAAGTATAAAATGTCAACTGGTCGTTTATACAAAGCAAGGAGATATCCAGTCACTTTTGGAAATTTTTTCAAAATGTTGAATTTTGTAAAAAAAAAAAAAAAAATAAAATAAAATAAATAAAATAAATAAGTAAGTAAGTAAGTAAGTAAGTAAGTAAGTAAGTAAGTAAATAATAAAATAATAATAAAATTTTAGCCAAGAGCCCTCAACTCTTGCTTCAGAATTTTTGAGCATGTTTATATTTTCAAAACTTTGTAAACAAACAACATAGCGAACTGTAATACACACACACACACACACACACACACACACACACACACACACACACACACACACACACACACACACACACACACACACACACACATATATAGTATATAAAAAAACAACAACACATTTTTAAAGCAAATTTTGTGTGTAAAATATAAATATATAATATTATATACATATAAAATACAAATGTTCTTAAAATGTTACTAAAGCTTGAACAAGATGATTGACCAGAAACCTGGGAGAAGTAGTGGAGATGTTTCAAGATGCTGCTGTTCAATGATTTCTTTATATGACTAGTATTTGTGTCTGTCTGTGCAATAACTGTTTTTTATATGTTTTAGCTGTGTTATGTTTTGTTTCTGTTTTGTTCATGTCTTTTTTTCCGTGTCTCAGGGAAATGAGAAACAAGAATTCCAATGTACCTTTACAACGATGTATCTGTGCAAATGACAAATAAAGTCTATTCTATTCTATTCTATTCTATTCTATTCTATTCTATTCTATTCTGTTCTATTCTATTCGATTTGATTCGATTCTATTCGATTCTATATGTATGTATTTATTGTGTTTTATATTGCCGTATTACCATGTACTTCTGCTTTACTTTGGGATTTCCATTTCTTTTTCAGAAGAACATTTTCATCTGCTTCTTGTCCTGTAAAAACCCTGCACCCTGTATTGTAAAGTGTTCCATTGACTTTCAACTTCTGCTCCTTTTTGAGAAAAATATAGAGTTTAAATACACAACTGATGCTTAATCACAGTGTGACTTCAAAAAGTGTTAACAAGACATTGTGGTGATAATCCATCGGGTTGGGAATACTGTTGTCTTTGTGAAGTATTTGCAACTGTTTTTTTTTTTTTTTTAACACATGGCTGTCGTTCCAAACAGCTGCATAAAGACTGGCCCAATTTTCTTATTTTTCTTCAACTGTAAGGCCCGGGTGAGACAGTAAAGTCATAAAACTCAGCTGAACTGAATATTAATACCTGCTGAGGACTTTTAGTCTAGATCAATAATATTTCTCAATAACTCAATAACGGTCAGTCTTTTTAAGTGTATGTGTGCTTGTGTGTGTGTGTGTGTGGGTGGGGGTGGGTACTGATTTTTAAACTTATATGTAAAGCATTTTCTGCTACATCCTCAATGTATGAAAAGTGCTATATAAATAAAGACTGATTGCTTGATTGATTTCATACTGGAATGGGTCAATGATGTGCACTTTAATAAAAAGTTTGGGTAAGGGAAAAAAAAAGATTTTACTGGTTTTAGAAGTATTTACTGTTAGGTGTAAAGAGTTTGGTTTTGTTTGTTTGTTTGTTTTTAAAATCTCCCTACACATTGGCAAGAAAGAAATATACAGGGTGAGGAAGCAAAAATTTGCAATGAACATTTAGTTGTTTTTTCTCAGCAGGCACTACGTCAATTGTTTTGAAACCAAACATATATGATGTCATAATCATACCTAACACTATTATCCATACCTTTTCACAAACTTTTGCCCATATGAGTAATCAGGAAAGCAAACGTCAAAGAGTGTGGTGATTTTGCTGAAGGCACTCGTCACACCAAAGGAGATTTCAAAATAGTTGGAGTGTCCATAAAGACTGTTTATAATGGAAAGAAGAGAATGACTATGAGCAAAACTATTACGAGAAAGTCTGGAAGATACTATAAAGAAGAATGGGAGAAGTTGTCACCCGAATATTTGAGGAACACTTGCGCAAGTTTCAAGAAGCGTGTGAAGGCAGTTATTGAGAAA
This sequence comes from Sphaeramia orbicularis, assembly GCF_902148855.1. NCBI lineage: Eukaryota > Metazoa > Chordata > Actinopteri > Kurtiformes > Apogonidae > Sphaeramia > Sphaeramia orbicularis. The sequence continues at coordinate 53,300,300 of NC_043965.1, read as the reverse complement.
GAAGGAGGACACATAGAATAAAAACATTTTCTATTATGTAAATTTTCTTGTGGCAAATAAATTCTCATGACTTTCAATAAACTAATTGGTCATACACTGTCTTTCAATCCCTGCCTCAAAATATTGTAAATTTTGCTTCCCCACCCTGTATATATTTATATGTATATTTTTTCTCATGTGTGTGGAATCTCTTCAGCATTAACAAAAGCGTAACATAAAAAAATGTTTGTGACTCATCAGTGTGTGTCCATGAATGTGTCATTGTGTGATAAGTGTTTATGTTTAAAGATATGCCGTAGGTGTTGAGAAGAAGGTGACATGTGTTTGGCTGCACTAACTGCCACTGATAAGTATCTGCTGAAGTCCATACCCTCTCCCTAAGTGTGAGATTTAACGTGTCAGCAGAGTGAACTGGACTGTTGACTTACTGACTCCTACCTCCACCCCCAGCCCCTACACTGTCCTCTATCAACAGGCAATAGTTCACACAGTAGCATTTTGTTTGGGGTAACGCAGGGTGTCATTTGCCATTTAGGGACTTCAATCACTTAACTTCATGCTGTGACACTGTGACACACTCAGTCTGGGAATCTGGTCTTTGGTAGGTCTTGTTTCAGTCCTCAGAAGACACCGGAGCTTTGTTGTTTCTTATACACACTGATGCGGTCGTGGTAAATGTCAAGATGCTCAAACTTGCACGTACCCACTCTTAAAGTGATTTTCCATGTTTTTTCCTGTTTATTACTAACTCTCTGTTTTCTCTGCCCTCTTAACATTACGAAAAAAACATGCATAAAAAATACCAGACAATGGAAAGAAAAGCAACTACCATAAAAGTCAGTAAAAATACAATAAAATCATCCTCAAAGGTGCCAAACTGAATGTCCAGAGTGCAGAAGCACTGTATATAAAACATTCTTGATGATCTCAACTTGACATGCATCAAAATCACTATGTTTGTTTAAGCTAAGAATTAAAGTCGTAATATGTATATTTCTACATCAATAAAATCCCAAATGACTATCTCCTGTGTTAGATAGTTTTTTTGGATTATATCAATAGAAATCCATAATTCTGTTCAATGTAAAAACCTGTTTCATTCATGTCAGTACTGTCATATTCCTTTTATGGAGAAGCATGGTAAACATAGGATAAATGTCAAGGCAGTAATACAGTGGTAGTAGTAGTAGTAGTAGTAGTAGTAGTAGTAGTAGTAATGTAGTAGTGCAATACATTGCATATATTTTTATTACATACCATTTTACTACACACTATTCCAACAGAGAGCTATCTTTATATAGATATATTTTCCAATATCAAGTTGGTTACAGCTTAACAACACCAGCAAAATAACAATACAAGTCGATTTCTAAAGTGGCTTGACTTAAAGCTATACTGTACGATGTGGCATTTTCACACTTTTCTTTAGTAATCTTAAAATGCTCCTAATAAGCATATGGCAAACTAAATGTAAAAGAAATCCACCAGTTTTTGAAACTCAAAAATGTTTAATTCTCATGTATTTCTGATAAAGTCTGACCAATCATTTTATTCAGTCCAATAAAATGATTGGCCAAGCTTCCTGTTTGTCATTCCTTTGCCCAAATCCTGCAGCAGTTACCGGTTGCCTCTGAATCTGACTCCACTGACCCATTTCACTCGCACTGCTCTTCCTGTCAAGGCTGTGATGGACTGTGCTGAAGGGAAAAAACTAATTTATTAACAGAAACAACTACCAAGGGGAACAAACAGAAAGACCTGTTTGCAGCAGAATCCAGTGAATAAAGGATGGAGATAAAGTCTGGGTTATTATGGGGTGATGAGGTACAGTGAAGACAATGATCCAGTGCTGCACAGCCACAGACAAGACCTGAATACAGCTCCTAATGAAAAAGGAGCGTGCTGTGCAGGTGATGATGGTATGTCTGATTGCTGAGGGAGGGGGTCCGCGGCCACGCCATGAGGGGACCGTGACACCTCTGCCTCTACCTCCGCTTTCCACTGTGTGCGTCAGGGGAGAAGGGGACCATCAGAGGTTAGGCAGCAGGAAGTGGGTGGGACTTTGGAGGATGGCGGGTTGTTCACGTTCAATTTTTACTAAGTGCTGTGCGACATGCCAGATAGGTAGGTTATAGCTTTAACTACTCTACAAAAGGCCTATTGTTGCGTAAGGTCATGTGGCTATGTGAATAAATGTATATAAAAGTCAAAAAACAAAGGACACCAAATGTTGGTGTCCACTAAAACCAATGTTTTGTAATGTATGTCGTATAAATGTTATCTTCTGTCTACCTCTCGTAACTGCTTATCTGCTAGTATCTTTTTTGGAACCCTGAACAAGTTGTTACTGTGTCTAATCTGACCCAAACCTAGAGTCATGACATTGTCACAGCCCAAATTCAACAATTATGTGGCACTTTTTAATGCTAATTATATTCCCAAAATTGAGTTTTGGGATATAATGGTTTTACCCTGAAAACTGCAGCTGGCGGTAAATATCCTTGGTGTTTTGGTGATAAACTAGTGAAAGAACCCTATCGATTTCAGCATCCTATGAGTATTATAAGTCATCCAAATAGGGGCGCTTTAGTTGAAATCAGTTTTTGGACATAAATCAAGTATTAATAGGCCGATGAAATAAAATTTGGTTCATATTGGTTGTCTTACAAATGTCCATTTTCTGGCTACCACCCAGAGTTCATATGGTGTCATTTTCATTCACTAGGTGGAGTTTTGTGGGAAAAAAATCCTTCTCTGACCATTATTCTTCAACTATCAGGTTGATGTAGCTCAAACTGAGTTCATATTGACTGTACAACAATTATTGTGGATAGATTTATATATAGAAGAGGATTTGGGGGGATTTTTGGGGATATACCCTTGCTGTTGGCCCCTGAATGTGTAAGCCTAATTATCAGTGTGTATTTCGGTTGCATATACATCATGGCTTATATCATCTACCAGGCTAAGTTTAATGTAAATGTAATTATATATATTATATAATTTTAATTTTAATTATTATATAATTATAATGTAAATGTATTCTTAATAGCTAATTTATTTACCATAAGTTGAGTTGACTCACCTTATGTTAAGTTAGTGTGTAACTTCATATTAGCTAACACTACATATATATCAGTAAACATAATGTGATTAAAACTCTCACCATCTTTCAGATTTTAAGCAGGTTGTGATGGCAACAACTCCCATGACTCCATGCTGTTCCACAATATCATGACGCTACATTTAATTTTTTTTTCAAATTTTTTAAAATGATTTTATTATTTGATAATAACCCCTAGTGGGAGGCACTGCATACAGTACTGGGGCTTAAATTATGCAAAAGCAATCCTGTCATTTAGTTTGCTAGCCGCGGCTATTTCTTGTTTTATGTATGTATGATGTATGTAGTATAATGATGTATGTATGTAGTATGTAATGTATATGAATGTATGTATGTCTGGTATGTATTTATGTATATTAGGCCTGTAACGGTACACGTACCGAACTGAACCGTTCTGGTACACACCTGTTCGGTTCGGTACACAGCTGTACTGAAACGGCACAGTATGATGAGAAAAAGAAAAAGGAACAAAAGACATTGTTTGATGCGGAACTTTAAATACGCGCAAGTTTCACACGGACATATTTAAGGACGTATACATTGACCTGAAATACGAAATAGCAGCTGATATAAGGTTAAAAAAAAAAATTGATGAGAACCTGGAAGGAAGAGATTGAAGACCCTCCACCATCAGTACAGTCCAGTTTGGGATCACTTCAGGTCCCAGTGAAAGACAACACGAGGAAAGAAACGGAGATAAGACGAACGCTGTGTGGCCCCTGGGAGCTACGGTAGTTCTAAAACACACTAGCTCTGTCTGTCTGTCTCTCACCACGGCTGTATACCAGAGGAATAGAACTCGGAGTTGGACGTTGAAAGTATATAAAAAAGTGAAGTTTCACTTTCGTTTCACGCCAGCGGTTAGTTACGTTAGTTATGGACCGGACCGCACCCCCCCCGGCTCCGACCAAAAACCAGACAAACAAACAAACCATGTCCCCAAGACAAATCGCACCTTGCGTGTGCGTCACACGCGCACACACACACGCGCACACAGCGAGTACACAAAGTGTCCTAACAGTTTGTTCTCTGTCCTAAAATAAATAATTTGGTTAAGTTTGTTGTCAATGTTGGCTCTTCAGTTTGTTAAAACAGATACCAGTTTACCCTCCTGTTAATGTTGAACTACATGCAGAAGTTTTTGGTTGATATTTTATGCAGACTGTAAACTGACAGAACTGTGATGAGATTTTTGTTGTTTGTTCAAAACTACCTTCAGGGAAAAGTGTTATACTAATGTTTAAAATACATTTAGTCATATTAATAATTTATTTTATTTTCTATTTGATTATAGCAGCAGAATTATATCTCCTGTTTTTCTATATTCTATTGTGTCCAAAAATTGGGGGAAAAATGTTCAAAAATTCAAATGTATGAAATACATTTTGAGGGGTTTTCTTTCTTCCTGTACCGAACCGAAAAAAACCGAACCGTGGCTTTGAAAACCGAAAACTACCGAACCGAAAATTTTGTGTACTGTTACAGGCCTAGTATGTATGTTTTATGTATGTATGATGTATGTATGTATGTATGTATATTTATTTATTCATTTGGCTATTACTATAATGTATGCACAGACATTTCAGCTTAGAGTATTTTAGTTGTCAATCAAGTGTTGGGCTTGTTTGACAAAGTCTGAGATTCTGATGAATGTGTTCACTGCTGTGATACAAGAGCTCCATTTCTCCTGCCCTTATAGCATTTGGCTGCCCTGCCAATGACTGTGTGGTGGTTTATAGCTTTATCACTGCATGACTCATCTCAACCCGTAACGCACTAACTCAAACACACAGACACATACACAGCTCCAGACCTTTTCCAGGTGTCGAAGCAAACCATCCATCCCCGTGTTGTCTTTTTCTGCCAGTGATTCCTAGTCCATCTGATAGGCTACAATCCTCTGCACATTAACAATCTAAGCACCACAACCTCAAACACATACATTCACATGGAGAAAAATCACACGGTACCTTATTTGACTCTAGAGAATAAATGGCTCATGTTATATTTTGCATTGGTAATCAGTGAGCATGAAGGAAAGGGTGGGATCCCTATTCATTTTCAGCGCGTGTTGTTTCTCTCTCTACCAGCAGCAAGGTTGGGGACACTGGCTGTTTGTGCATTCCTTCTCAGCACTTTGTAATCCAATAAGAAATGTGTAGCCACTGCAGCTTTTTGACAAGTAGTTCCCACTTAATTACCATGTTTTCTTGGCTGACAGGCCCTGGGACCAACGGGGGCAAAAGGCTGAAAGGAGCTAGGACAGAGTCTCAACACACAGATGTCTAGTTCTTGAACTGGAGTCGCACATTTAAGTGTTTTGCTTTATACGTGAAATGAATAGTTTGTTTGAGTTAGGCTTACCGATCAGAGTAATAACATGCTATGTAGATACTAAAATTGCAAGGAAACAGCAAAAAGATTAAAAAGCAGAAGTGAACTGGAAGTTTAAAAAATAAATAAATAAAAAAATCAGAAGTGGTAACATTTGGGGGCTGGAGGTTATATCACCAGCGACAAGATACTCAGTATGTTTACATGCAAATCTTAGTCACGCTATGGTTTTAGGTCTAAATTGTACATTGTATACTTTCTGTCCACTCTAATTTTTGAGCAGATGAGATGCATGCTGTGTTCTCCCCTTGTTTGTGTGGGTACTGGCCAGGTACTCTGGCTTCCTCCCCTCATCCAAAGGCATACACCGATAGGTTAATTGGTCAACCTAAAATTGCCAATAGGTGTGAATGTAACAGTGACTGGTTGTTCATCTCTATATGTCACCCTGCGATGAACTGACACCTAGTCCAGGGTGAAACTCGCCTTCGCCCATTGGTAGCTGGGATAGGCTCCAGCACCCCTGCAACCCTAGAGAGATCAGGATATGTGATGCATGCTGCCCAAGTTTCAGACCAGTAAATCTATTAGGATTATCTAAGTGCGTTAGTCCTACCTACTACTATACTTTGTTTTCAGTCAAACTAACATGTTTCCATGCACTGTTAAAGTGGAACAAGGCAACATTTACCATTTTGGTTCTTCTTTGCTGTTTTTGTAGCATTTTTCTTGCAGAGCTCCCCCTACGGTTTCGGAGTACAAGGGGCTAACAAGACAAACATCAGCACTCCCTTTAGTTACCATGTCCCAGCCCCATTAGCGAGCATGCTATCATCCCGGGGCTAACATTTACAACAAGATCTAGATTCCAGACCTTCACCTGTACATGAGACAAGTATCTTACAACACCAGCTAAGATCAAATATCAAGGATAATTGTTATGGCAGTCGCTATTCAGATGAAACCAATTAGACATGGGTTATATAATGAATATAATGAATGACATACATCTGACAAAAAATAGATTCAACAGACAAAATTCTGTGACTAGTAATAAAAACACACTCCTGGGGCAGAAAAGGGCAGTCTAGTAAACTAATGAAACCTACGTGACACAAACAACCATGATTACAAGTGAGTATGCTAACATCTTCGTTAGCCAACAAGCATCCAGGCATCATTCCTAAAATAAGTTCATAAAGAAGTCAACACTATTACGACCAATAGCATCATCAAGGGCACAAATCCACTGAAATACATCTACATCTGCCATTTTAAATGCTGTGGAAATGAAGGCATGGCTGGCTTGTGTTTTGCAACACAGGGGCCCATCTCCGTAGGAGTTTTTCCCTCTGGAGCCTTAAATCAGAAGTTATATCCTCCATTCTACAAAGTTCCCATACATGGTCTATCCATGATTAGAATTTTGGAATGTTTGGTGTCAACCAATTGACAGTGACACTATTAATTGCTGCTGTCAGGAGAATTAGAAGTAGATATATATTATCTCTACTTTCAAAGCCCTCAGGGATGGCTCCAAGCAGGGCATGCAAGGCTCCTTAGGTATGTGTATTCTGAATGTGTCAAATAGTGTGGTATAGTGGTGTAGCTTGTGTTTACAGCTAGCCAGCGGTACCTGGCTAGGGGTGTGTTTTGTGGTAGTGCCGTAAACTGTGACATTTCTCATGAGAGACAAGATCTTGGGCCACCGAGACAAGACCTAGGCTACAGGGACGCCATTGAGACATTGCAAATGGCATATTCAGCCCTAGAGGCGCTAGTGGGAAGGGGGAGGGCTTCCATTCTCCCCCTAACAAGCCATTTAACCATCACAATTACTTTGAAAGTGTAATTAAGGTAAAAATGCTGTCTAGTTCCACTTTAATGTCCAGTTTTAGTCAGACTAATGCAATAATTTGGCTTTGTAATGTAAACATGTAAACCCAATGACTGACTCTCTGCCATAGATTTCCACTGTGCTTTTCAAAATACTCATGTCAGTATATTCTCTCCAGCAATCATTCTGGTCACATTTGGTGTTTGGACCCTCTAACATGTCCTCTGGTGGTCCCTTAGTAAACTAGAACTATTAATGGTGTCATTAAGATTTAAGGTTTAAAAGATCTTATGTCTGCCATGTTGGGTTTTGTTGACAGGAATGAGCCAGACTTTCTGCTTATTGAATAAAATATTTTTTCTTGACAGCTCCACAGAGCTTGACTGTAAGTTTAGTTACACTTGCAAGACCATCAAATATTTCATGACAGTTACACCACTTGACAATGACAGCAATCTATCACTACCATTAACTCACCTATCACCCTTCAAGCCTTTTGTATGTAAGCCAATAGTCCTTTGCAAAAAGTGAAGTTCAAGGTAGCCAAAGTGAAACCTCTTGAATTAAAAAAGTAGCTAAAAACTCAGCAGGGGTCTGAGTTTTGAGCTGGCTGTTTACTTTGTCCACAGCCTACAGAGTGAACTTTAGAAAGCTAACATTAATGCTATCCTACTAAATATACTAACCACCAAGTAATGTTAGCTACAGTAAGTAACAGTAATGTTGACATCTCTCAATATTGAGTTTGCAAGTCTGAATTCAGTGAGTACATTCTTGGTAAGAATGGCCCCGAGATTGGACTTCTTAAGAACATATGTCTCTGTTATTGGAATGGTTGCACACTTGTGGACTTTCCTCACTGGCTCTGCCGTATTTCCAGCTTCCTAACATATTTCTGCAATCCACCATAACATGTCAATCCAATTTGATTTCAATACATTTGTACAACTATTTTCATGTCATTTATATTTTTTATACATTTTGTATTTTCTTCAAAACTGGATAAACAAATTTCGTTGAATCTCATGATAATAAAGATGTATTTTCTTGCTACTCTGCCTCTCGCACATGTTCCAACATTGTATCACTCCTCTCATGACACTCATCTACTCAAAAACATTTCTGAAGTAAACTGTCACAGAAGCCGCCATTGCTTTCGAGAGTTTCACAAAATGCATCTGGGGATATTTGCCAGATAAGTCACACAAGTCACCAACCAGTGCATCCTTGGTTTAAGCTAGGAGACAAGAATAACATTCAGGAATTACATCTAGTCTTGGTTTGTTGTGAACTATTAAATGGAACAGTACTTGGTCTTCAACTGATGACGTTTCACAAGATCGCAAGAACAGAAGAACAGAAAAACAGAAAAGAATACATCTTGAGAAACACCTTTTGTGTAATGTTTAAACTCTCTAATTAGCAGTAGTGGGCAGACATATACAGAATGGGGTGTGATGTCACAGCTGTAGCGCTGTGGGGGTTTATGGGAGAAATCGCTGTATCACACTGCAAGCTTGCAGTTGACTACTGTTGGACATTGATAAGTTTTGGTCAAGGGGACTATATAGGTACATCTAAAAAAATAGAATATCATGAAAAGTTCAATATTTTATGTCATTCATTTCAGAAAATGAAACCCATATATTATATAGACTCTATAGACTATATAGTGATGATTTGGGCTGCCATGGTATCTGCTGGTGTTGGTCCTCTGTGTCTTCTGAAGTCCACAGTCCACACCCCCTACCAGGACATTTCAGAACACTTCATGCTTCCTTCTGCTGACCAGCTTTATGCAGATGCTGATTTCATTTTCCAGCAGGACTTGGCACCTGCCCACACTGCCAAAGGTACCAAAAGCTGGTTCAATGACCATGGTGTAACTGTGCTTGATTGGCCAGAACTCATCTGACTTGAACCCCATAGAGAATCTATGGAGTATTGTCAATAGGAAGATGAGAGACACCAGATCCTACGATGCAGATGAGCTGAAGGACACTATCAAACCAACCTGGGCTTTCGTTCCACCTGAGCATACCACAGGCTGATCACCTCCATGACACCACACACTGATGCAGGAATTCATGTAAAAGGAGGAACAACCAAGTCTTGAGTTCATAGAAATGAATATACTTTTCAGAACCCTGACATTTCTGTTTAAAATATACTTTTTTTTTTTTTTAATTGATTTTATGCAATATTCTAATTTTCTGAGACACTGCATTTTGGGTTTTCATTATCTGTAAGCCATAATCATTAAAATTTCAAGAACTAAGGCATGAAATATTTCACTCTATGTCTAATGTGTCTATATAATATGGGTTTCACTTTCTGAAATGAGTGACAAAAAATATTGAACTTTTTCATGATACTCTAATTTTTTAGATGTACCTGTATGTTGTGTTGTCGGATGTAATGTCCATTCACACGATCGACAGACAAAAAAAGAGACAACAGACTTTCTTCTTATGGTTTTCTCGCATGGAAACAGAGCCAAGGGATGGTGCTTCTGATGTTACCAAGCATGACACGAATTGCCTGGGTCTGTGCAGTATGATGAACAGTTTGCTAACATGCCACGATTGTTGAAAGTCAGTTCCAGGCATTTTCATTTGGGCGAGTGTACAAATTTCAGTTGGTGAATGATTGTGTTCTCATTTTGTTTTTTCCTGAGAGGAGTTAGCTATAGGTTCCTCTGCCTTTTGTAACTGAGCACGGATTAGTGCTGTTGTTATTGTAGCAAAGTAGGTGAGCTTAGCAAGGCTAGTGGAAATAACATGAGCTGCATTTTGTAATCTGAAGAAAACACTCTGCTGAACCTCAGACATTCAAAGCAAGGTGTAACTGCCAGAAATAGAGACTATTTTTAATCACTGTAAGTGAAACATGTTATAACACCGGTGACTTAAAACACACACCCTACCCAGTACTGAACCGAACACTCTCCATGCTGCCATCTCAATTATGAGACTTTTGTGTTGTCATATCTGCGCCCTATTCTCTTTCAAAATAATTATCCCTCTTGGGAGTAAAGCTTATTGAATTGTAACAGTATGGTTTATCATATAATTAAGTTTGAAATGAAGAGCTACTGCCCACTGCCGATTGCAATCCTTTGTTTCAACATGGATGCTTTTGTCTTCCCAAAGGTAAACCAACATATGAGATGGACGAGGCTCATCCAGACTGGGCTCCAACCCTTTATTTGGATCACCCTGAAGTGGCAGCCACATCGTGAGACCGACATGCTCGCAGACAACATACTGTAGATGTCATATGAATAGCCAGGGGATATGGGCATGAAGACACAGCTGCAGAGGAAGACGAACATGGGGCTGAGGCTGCTTCACTAAAGGCAGATGTCAACTTGATGCAAAAGATGTAGAAGAGACATGTGCTATTGCACACCTTAGGATCTATGTAGAAAGGGTAGTAGGTAGCTGGTGCAACATGTACACTGTCACAGAACAGAACATCAATCAGGTTGTTGCTTCCATGTGAGGATGAGGAGGTTCCTCTTCGTGATAAAATAGTTCATGTTTGTTGTTTATTACTTAACATGCGCCCAAGTGTTATTGTAAGGCCACAGGACACATGCACTTGAGTGACTGAATAAAAAATCTCCTGCAAAGTGCAATGTAAAGTTGCTTGTACTTTTACTGAATTAGCAATTTTGAATCGCTAAAATTCAAGTACCATATTTCAAGTAACATCAAGTTACTTACTTTGAGTCAAGTAAAAACTTAAAAAGACAAAACACAAAGCTCTGTATTTTAACCCATAAAGGCCCAATGCGTGGCAGTTCCCTAATGAATTTTTCTCCATATTTAACCTTTCTTGATGATTGATCACCATTTATCATATTATCCTCTGTATTTAGCATTTTTTCAGTGTAAATCAGGTATTTTCCTATATTGAATTCACTGATCATGTACATCAGGGGTCACCAACCTTTTATCTTCTGTGAGCTATGTTTACATAATGAAGTTGCTGGAGAGCTACTCTAATTTCTTTTTTTTTTTTTTTTTTACACAAAGTCTTTTTTATTGGTATTTATGCAGGGACTCTACAAGATTGTGTTTCAGACATGAATTAATACAAACAAGAACAGTCCCCACCTCCCACTTCCCGCCCATGTTCCAACAGAACCCCACCCCTAACGAAACAAAACAAACAAAACAAAACAAAACAAACAAAACAAACAAAACAAAACAAATACTAAGAAACCAAAAATAAAAAAAAGGGTCACTGTACCATTTAGCAGATTGGCTTTAATTTCTCTATATTAAAGGGTCCATCTTACTAAACATCAGTATGGGTGATATCCAGCTTCTCTATATGTGTTAAAAAAGGTTTCCATATCTCATAGAATTTCTGAACACACCCTCTCGTAGAATAGCGGACTTCTCTAGTGTCAGGTGGTGTAAAAGGTCACTGATCCACATCTTAAAGGTTGGAGGGTGTTTCTCCTTCCACCTACGAAGTATTAATCGTCTGGCAATGAGAGAGGCAAAGGCTATCATATTCTTTGCGTGTTGGTTGTGATGAATGGTTTGTGAACTTATTCCAAATATTGCAGTAATGGCAGAGGGCTCTATACGTGTCTGTAAAACGTCTGAGAGGGTTTTAAATATTGGATGCCAGAAATTATCTAATTTTGAACAGAACCAGAATGTATGTGAAAGGGTGGCTGGTGTTTGTTTACATTGATCACAGATGGGATCAAAGCTAGGTATAATCCTTGCTAGTCTCACTTTCGACCAGTGGAGGTGATGAACAACCTTAAATTGAATAACTGTGTCTCGTAAACAGATTGAAGAGGAATGTATTCTGTCTAAAGCCTTTCCCAAGTCTCCTCAGGGAGTTCTAGCCTCAGGTCTTCTTCCCATTTTTTTTAAAAATGATATCAGAGGTTCCAAATTATATGTATTTAATAAGGAATATACTTTTCCAATGGTCCCTTTGGAGCCTTGATTAACTGTTAGAATGGTGTCTAAGAGTATGGGTATGGGGTGGCTGTGATGGGAAGTGAGTGAATGATGCCATTATGAAACTGAAAAGTTGTAAAAACCTAAAGAAGTGAGACCTAGGAATATTAAATTTTAACATTAACTGATCAAAAGATGCAAATTTAGTGTCAATAAAAAAGTTTTCTATTGTAGTAATTCCTCTATTGGTCTATTCATTGAAAGCTGTGTCTATGATTGATGGTATAAATTGATGTTTTTTTGCTGTTAGAGCACAAGTGGGCAGGTCTCTAAGAGAGAAAGCTCGTCTAAACTGTGTCCAAATCTTAAAAGAGTGTTTCACAATCAAATTTGAGGTTAACTTAGATATCGATTCCAAAATAGGGAGTTTTGAGCAGAGTAATGAGTATAAAGATGTTTGAGGACAGGAGAATTTTTCCATTCGCAACCATTCTGGTGAAGTGTCATTAGATGGGGATTCCTTCCAATACAACATAGATCCAATATTGGAAGCCCAATAATAGTACTGAAAATTAGGGAGTGACAAACCTCCATATTGACGATGTTGTTGTAAAATCTTTTTTCTATTCAAGGATTTTTCTTGTTCCATATAAATATAGTACCTTCATATTAATTTGTCCACAGATAAGAAAAAGGATTTAGGTAGTTGTGGGGGAATACATACAAAAATTTGGGTAGTACATTCATTTTAATCGTATTAATTCGTCCTCCCAGTGACAAGGGCAGTAAACTCCATCGTTCCAGATCGTGTTTAAGACGAGTTAGTAGAGGAGAGAAGTTTGCTTTGAACATATCTTTGAAGGCATGCGTTATCCAGATTCCTAAATATTTGAATTTTTGTGGACTAACTTTAAGTGGAAATAAATCAAAAGTTAATTTTTTTAGCTGTCACATTTACTGGCAAAATTTCACTCTTCTGTAGATTAATTTTATACCCGGATATTTTGCTGAATTCCTCAAGCAAGTTCAGGCTGTTTGGCAAACTATTTAAAGGGTCGGATAGGTATAAAAGCATGTCGTCGGCATACAGGGACACTTTGTTTTCTGAACCATATCTGAATACCCTTTATACAGTCTTCGCTGTGAATCGCCAATGCTAATGGTTCTATTGAAATAGCAAATAAAAGAGGAGAAAGTGGACAGCTTGTCGGGTGCCACGGTGAAGAGGAAAGAAGGGGAAAGGTTGTTATTGTTCGGACAGCTGCTAATGGAGAAGAATACAGAACTTTAATCCAAGAGATGAAGCGTTGACCAAAACCAAATTGTTTAATAGTATAGAAGAGATAGTCCCACTCCACCCGATCAAAAGCCTTCTCTGCATCAACTGATAATAATATTTCTGGGATGTCAGGTGGGGTGGGACCATGAAGGATATTTAATAGACGCCTTATATTAAAAAAAGAATGGCAACCTTTAATGAAGCCTGTTTGGTCATCGGCTATAACTGAGGGCAGAACCCACTCTAAGCGGCAGGCTAGCATTTTAGAGAGAATTTTACTATCCACATTCAAAAGTGAGATGGGACGAAACGAAGTGCAGTCAAGGGGATTTTTGTCTTTTTTAGGGATAAGAGAAATCACCACTTGTCACATAGTTGGAGGTAGAGAGCTGGTGTTAAGTGAATCTTCAAATACTGAAAGCAAGATGGGAGAGAGTTGTTCTGCAAATTTTTTGAAAAATTCAATTGGAAACCCATCCGGCCCTGGAGATTTTCCATTTTGCAAGGACTTAATTGCATTAGAAAGTTCCTCTACAGAAAATGGCTTGTCTAAATCCATTACAGTTTTATCATCAATTTTTGGGACATGTATTTTCTGAAAAAAGAATCGAATAAAGTATGGTTGCCAAGGGATTCACTATCATATAGCTTGCATAGACACTATAGAAGCATGAGTTTATTTAGAATGGTCTGTGTCTTGTGCCCATTTATCGTTTATCTCTGCTATTGTCCTATCTACAGATTTCTGATGATTCAGGTAAATCATGTCCTTATCTCAACTACCAATACTGATCCCAGTCTTTTATACAAGTATTTTCTTTAGTCAATCCTGAGTTGTATATTTTTGAACAATAGTTAATTTGTACATCTTTTTAAAAGTTTTGTTTTAGACTGTTTTAATCGATCTTCCAGGCTATACCAAAGATTAAGTGCTCTAACAGAATACACTTACTTTCTTATTTGTTCTGCCTTAGCTTTTTTAAAAATACCGGTTCCTCTGACACTATACTGACTTTTTCTGCCTTCAAACATCTCCTGGATGTAAGGAGGGAGAAGATTATTGTGTGCCTTGTACATCACAACCACTGTATTAAGGTCAACAAGATCATGTATTTCAGTAAATTAATCTTTGTAAAATAGTTTGTTGGTGCATAAGAATCTGCATTAGTAATAATTCTTATTGCTTTTTTTGAAGTAAAAAGATAGGATGAATTTTGAATAGTAGTTGTTTCCCCATATTCTGCACCATAATTAGGTATGGAAGAATGGTAGAATATATAGTATGAAGTGAATATTTATCAAGCATAGTTCTCATTTTACCAATTACGGCTATGGTTTTAGGTAATTTTGTCTTCAACATATTTATATGCGACTTCCAATCAAGTTCACCATCAATGGTAACGCCTAAGAACTTACCAGCAAGCGCTCTTTCAATTTCTTTGCCATTAATTTTGATTTTAATTTAATTAATATCTTTCTATTTCCAAAAGTAATATATTTTGTTTTTCTCAGATTCATTGAAAGTTTGTTGACAGAAAACCATTTTTTCAATGCTATGAGCTTGTTTTGTACTGTGACTATGAGCTGCTGCAGGTCCTACCCTGAGCAGTAGAGGCTGGTATTGTCAGGATATAATATACATTAAAATTTTTCCAAAACTTCACAGACATCATTAATATACATTATAAACTATTTGGAACCCAATATAGAGCTTTATGGAATTCCATGTGCAATTTCTTTTTTAACTGAATCCACTTTGTTTATATTGGTATCTGTTACAGAGGTAACTTTCCGGCCAGGCGTATGCAGGCAATTGAGAACCAGTACAGTTGAAAGCACTGGATGAATGAATGCAATATGACAAAATTCTTTGACAGATAACATCAAAGATAACATCTTTAAGGAGAACTCTTGGTAAAGAAAAAGCTAATTTAATTCATTCAGCAGAAGCTCAGAAAGTCTACACGGCAGTCACTGACAGTAATAACCATAATCGCATATTTGAGGATCGCACATTCTGATTTTGAAGTCCAACAGAAGGTCATAGAGAGATAAAACCTTGACCTTCACCCCTATTTTGGGGTGGGCTTTCCAATGGTGCCACCCTCGTTTTTGTCGGAATCTCCATTCTGGAAAGAAGGCCATTTACTTCCTGAAATGTGGGTATCTCAGGAATAGAAGATTGTAGAGACATGGGACCAAGACTGGAGTGTTCAGCGACCCCAAAATAGGTCTGAGACCACCCACTGCCAACTCTGTCTGACGTTTGGTTCTGGAGATATTCAGAGTCAAATGTTGCTCATTGAAATTATTTCTCCAAGTGTGGACCCCAAAATATACCACTCAGAAACTGTCCACACTTGCTGGTCATTCATTAAAAACCTGTCCAGAGAAATCTGCTTAGTTCTTCTGTTTAAACATTCTGAAAATGCACAGGACCATTGTCATTAAAATAAAGCAGCTGCATGACCTAAACTTAATTTATCTGGATGATTTTTTTCAACAAAATCAGAAACTGCTGTCCACTTTCCAACACTTAAATTTACTCATAGAGATAGCCTCCTCCACTACAGGGAATGCCGTTGTGAACCGAAACATGGGTTACCAGCACGAGCACACTGTCTGGTACACGTCCATGACTTTAGCAGTGCTGCTCCATTGTGCATGTGCGCATATACAGGGTGTCCCATAAGTCTCCATACATAGGAGACATAATACATATGGTTCTAACATGTATTTCTTTATATTTCTTCTTTATAGTTCTTCAGCAGTGGAGGACACACATTGAAATGTGTTCCCGACAAAATGGCAGTCATATAGAGCATATTATATAAATAAAAATGGTTTATGTCAAGAAACGTTTATTTTTCCTATGTATGGAGACTTATGGGACACCCTGTACGTGCCATCTGCCACATGGATCTGTTGCGCTTTAAAGGCGTGAGTGACACACCCTAAATAACTGAACTAAATGACAGATCCATAACAGTCCTTGTTTGGGAATTTCATAATTTCCTCCAGCGCATCTGAATGCTGGTGCTCCTAAATGAGAAGTGAGCCTGTGGAGGCTACACCTGGAGGAGGAGCACCTGCTCATCCTGCGAATTTCTACTGAATTTCCACACAAAAATTCTCAAGTCCAGTGAATTTCTCTTCAAAGAACTGGTTTCATTTATCAGCCCAGTGGTCAGTACCGTCATTTTCACTGAACCCTGTTGCTGCTATAACATACTGGCTTCTCAGGCTCGTAAACAATTGTTTCAACCAGCACCTGTTCTCTTGTTTTTGTTGTTTCAGTGGCTTCTGGCAGTGTCATGTACTTCTGCTCCCTGTGGGAAAAGCACAGTGTTTTTGCTAAACAAACTGACACTTGCAACTCTCAGCCAAAAAAAGTGAACAGTCCGAGCCTCTAAGTAAACAATAATCTGTCTTCCTGAGGACATAAAGTAATTAACCTCTACAGAGTTCCCTGAAAGAGATAGAGATGTACGTTGTCTTTTTGCAAAGGGAGGCCATGTCATGTCTGTAATGTTTGCCTAAAATGATTGACTTTATTTAGCTCTTAAAATGTAATTGTTCCATAAAGTCCAGATCAATTTGCAATCGCAATTTACTTGACGATTAGTGATGTCTCCTTGGGAATCAATTTGAAACATTCATGCAAGGATCAGGTAGAAAGCAAATTCAGCCACTTCAAATCCAGATGATAGTCACATTTGCAAGTTTAGGCAAATAATTGTAAATCTTTGAGCAGCCAGTGTTTAGAAAGGTGAACTCTGAGAGAGGAGAAGACACTGATGAGACCATTTCCTCCTCATGTGATGCCTACGAGCAGTACAACAGTAATTTTTAAAGTTTTCATCAGGATTTCTTTGATCATTACTTGAAATTTTTGCGTTTATCCATTTTTCATTTGAGTAAACACATGCCCTTATTTTTGTGACAAACTTACTTTAACATCTCCACCTGCTGTGCTTTTGGAGGGAATTTGCCAGTCTAAACGTTTATGTAAATGCTATGGAAAAACACTTTGTGTCACATCATCCGGCAAAGAAAATATCATGATCCTCTGTACTTTTACAGCAGGCTGTGAACACTTACAAATGTTATTTTGGTCAGGCTTGTTGTGTTTGCACCTTCTGGATCTGTGCACTTTGTCACTACAGTATGAATAGGAACACATGAGCTTTTGCTGTGGCCTGAGTGACATTTCTGCCTGTAGAGATCCGTGCAGATGGTACAGCTGTGATTCTAGTAATGCGGTGATAAATGACCACCACACCAGGCTTACACTACCTAGAGAAAACACCATGATTACCAAGGTTAACACTTAAAAACTCTGATTTGCATAGCCCTATAAGAGTGTATTCAAATGTGCACTATATATGGCCCATGCAAACACAAGCTGTGTGTTTCCAGTGGTTCAGATGTTATCTTTGACTATGTCAAAACATGCACAATGCAAATAAACTTTCATTTTAAAAATACATCTGTAAGAAAACTGGTTGCTACTGTTGACCTAATGAGGAATTTAATATACAATACTGTCACTGATCAGTAGTGTCTGTCTTATCGTCCAACTTTCATTAGTCAGATTTACATTCACCAGATATTCAGAAAATGGGCAAAAGAAATTATGAATTTATGCGTGTATCTATCTGATTAGTAAGGGCTTTGTGTGACCATTTCTAGAGACATGATTATTACTTAGATTTTGATCGGACCAATGGTGAAAACATTAACTCAGCTATGGCCTCAATATACTTCATGACATTTCGCCGTTGTTTGACTGAGAGACTCCTGGCAGAATAAATTACAAATGGTGCATTTAAAATTGTAGGCAATTATACTACTATGCAAATACTGCATAAAAAGCGGAGACAGTGCCTCTATTTTTTGTTGCAGTCACAAACCTATCTGCAAATATTTCCTGAAAACAAAGAATAAATATTGAAATGTACAGTCCAATACTTCAGTATGGTGAGTGCAGAATAAAATAACATCACTGAGGATGGAAGAAAAACCTGCACACCAGTATAGCTCTCATTTTGGGGATTTATTTAAGTTTTGCGTTGTTTGAGTTAAATAGGTCTTCCTCAGTCTGATAAAACACATTCATCACAAAAACATTCCCCAAAAAACAACTATGCAAAACATTTTAGTTAAATACAATTGCTAAATCTAATGCAATGAAACAACAAGACCCTTCAGAGACATATTATTTGGTTCCACATGCAATGTTTCCTTGGGCCACCTCTAGCTTTGATGTAGTTTTTACCCTGTGTCACAATAACTGTAAAATTATTTTTCACAGCCATAGTTGTATACCCCCCCCCAGGTCTCGTATTGATGATGTCTGCCTGCTGCTAAAGTCTTCTGTGGTAGATCGCAAAGATTTTCAATGGGGTCAGGTCTAGACTCCCCAGAAAATGATGTCTCCTGCCCTGAACCACTCTTTCACAATTTGAGCCTGATGAATCCTGTCATTGTCCGGTCTTTATGTTCTCGATCAAACTCGTGGTTAAATAAATGAGAAGTGACTCACATCAGTTAGGGTTAGAGAAGTTGTTGCAACTGAAACGTAATAATCACTGAAGTAATTATCCCATGGAAGGATCTGAACTATTTATTGAGCTAAGTCCCAGTGGGACTTTTCTCTGGCCAGGCTGTGTACATACCAGACAGCTGGATAACAGAATAGGAAAAGTCCAGGTATGCTCCAGACACAAGATGGTCATACTTACGGTAGTGCCCACTTGTGGTTCACAAGTTGTGCTAAGTAACAGAAGTCACCACTTCAAAACACTTGACTATCTATAATTACTTGAGAAAAGAACTAACATCACCTGCTGGTTTCTACAATGCTATTTTGAAGCCAGTTTGCATTTTACCTGTTGCCATGTTGGTTCTTTGGAGCCAGAGGTGACCATATTTGGAAAAAAAGTGGCAGAGCAGTGGGATTGTAAAAGGTCACAGGGGATCTAATACTAAATTCTAGCTTATTACATGGTAAAATGACAAATACCATTGAAAGTCTTTGTAACAAAGTCATGTTAGCCTTTTTGGTGTAACTAATACATCACACTTAGAGAGCTCTTATAATTAAAGCTGTAATAATTGAAGGATGCACTTACTACAGAGTCCAATTAAAGTGAATAAGACCCTAAATGACTAGTGACCAGTCTTTAAGAACCTGCAGCCGTACGGCTTGTGCGTACCTTGTGTGTACAGAGTGAAATGTGAGCGAGAGAGCGGTACGTCGCGGTGATTATGGAGACCCCTTTCCCTGTGCGTATCTCACAATTCCAGTCTGTAGGCGCACCTGGTGACAGTTAACAATATTACACCTATACATCCACACTTGTTTCATTGTAGAGCTGATGTTCTTGCTCCTGTGACATAAGCGATAAATTTCAGCAAATTTGTTGGTAAAATACTGAAGTTTCTCGTTTCTAGTCTGGTTTAGATTTCTTGTCTAGTTTTCTAGTTCTATTCCCAGTTTTTGCCAGAGGATACAAAGATCCTAAAACTGCAAGTGGCATTGCAAGGTATACAAAAAGCTGCCACATTAAACAAGTCTTCACCTTGACCTATTCATTCTCCACTAACACATGCAATGGTTTGGAAAGGAGTTAAGTAAACCTCAATAAAAGCATATTCATCAGATAACACCATAATATGTCAAGCATTAAAAGTCAGACCATTAAATTTAAAGCCAAAGACACCTGTACATGCTTGTGTGACATGAAACCCATGAGCGACTGTGTAAACAGCCCCTTCAAACACATAAGAAATGGAAACCAGTTTTCACACTGTATTGTAGAGGAAACAAAATGCGTTGATGTGAAAACAGTGAGAATAGCACAGGCTGTGTTGACAAAACAGGGCCAATGTGTCACAGTGGCAACAGGTTCTGTCAGATCAACTCCAAGGTTAAAGCCCTGACCTGAACCTACAGGACCAGCAGGTCTGCTCTGACGTAAAATCTTATTTAGGTAACATTCACACAGTGCAAAGCTTGTGAAAGTTGCAGCAAATCTGCTAATTGGGTGTTGGTTGCTATTTCTAAGGCTACATTACATGAAGCCATGTATTTTGGAAAAAGGATATTTCCCCCTCCATTAAAAAAAAAAAAAAAAACACAACTTGTGCAGACGTAACCATTTTCAGAAAAGTCTTCAGTTACACAACCCCGTATATCTACACCATCAAGAGTATGCCAAGCCTGTTTGGAGCCAAAATGACAACTTTAATGTGTGATATTGAAAATAAAATTTTGCATTGAGAACATACCCTAAAACTGAAAAAAGAACATTGGCATTGAAAAACATGTATTGTAAAAACTGTAATGGCCATGGCATGAAGCTGCGGAACCTGGGGTGGAAATATTTCAATATCAAACATTAAAGTCGTGGTTTTTGCTCCATAAGCCTGTAGATGGCAGTGGGGTGGGATGATTGAGTACCATTAACCATTAACCTCAGTGAAATTGTGTAAATGTAACTCCATCAGACTGTTTAACTCTGATAAATAGATGAGCTCACTGACTTCATCGAATTTCCCTTGGGATAATAAAGTTCCTCTTATCTTATCTTATCTTATCTTATCTTATCTTATCTTATCTTATCTTATCTTATCTTATCTTATCTCCTCATGATTTATGACTTTCTGATATTGTCAGTTAATGAACACTGTGTGTTGCTTGTGATGTGCATTGTTTGCATTAATATTCTTCATCCTATCATTTCAGATGGTCAGTGCTGACTGTCTCATCAGTGTTGTGTCAAAGTGGCCTGGCTCGGTCCATGACACCTAAGTCTTTCTGACCTCTGGAATCTATCAGTGCCTACCACAGGTGAACCACACAACTTCTATTAATGACCACTTTTTACATCATGTCTGTGTCCAGAATGTCACTGTATTTCCGAGGTTGTGATGCTGAGGTTTTTTTTGACCGGTGAATTGTCTGGTGTGTTTCTGGGGGACAGGGGGTCTACCTACCAGCCTTTTCTCCTGATACCATACACAGATCCCCAGGAAGCACAGCAGGCCTACAGTCATGCCCATGCCAGGACAAAGGCCAGGATCCAAATGACCTTTGACCTCCTGAAGGAAAGCTTTCACTGTCTTCACCACTTAAGGCTCTGCCCTTTGAGGTCATGTGACATCACTGTGGCCTGTACTGTCCTCCACAATGTGGCCTGAGGAAGGAGAGGGAGGGAGGGAGCCCCCAACCCACCCCCGAGTGCATCACACATGGACTGGGACAATCCTGCCATCTTCCCTGATGACCACAGTGGTCGGCTGGTCAGGGACCAGTATGTGTTAAACTATTTTAGTTAACATCCATGATGTAAATTTCAGTTATGTCCTGCATCGGCAGAGGAATTTGTGTTTTTTTTTTTTTTTTTTTTTTTTTTTAAATTAATTGAAATTGATTTGGCCTCTTACAATATTTGTGTTATGTACTGTGTGTATACTGTGTGTTTACTGTATGTTTACTGTGTTGCAGGGAGGCTACCACATCATTTGTTGCATATGGATTTGTCCTGCATTTATTTCAGTGTGCAGACGTGGGGTATTCTACCTCTGAATGTGTATTTATTCTTATGTTCTATCATATGCTTTGATTTTGATTTGGCTTCTTGTTGCCACTGTGTGATGAGAAATGTAAATGATCTAAGTATAAATAATACAGAGGCTGAAAGGACAGATTTTTTCTAAACCACCATTACAATCTAAATGCAACAGTTATTTTCTACATTTTAACCCACCAGAACCTGCAGTTCCCTGAATGTCCACTTGAGGCTGGCTCAAAAGGTAAGTCAATAGATAAGATAAAAAACAAAATATGTGAGATAAAGATTTTTTTTTGTTCTTCAGCCCTCAAAATTATTTTAAATGGAGACACCTTACAAGAAGTAATTAGGCTGAGTTAGGAGTTCTTTGAGAAGATTCTCACACGCGTTTGTGGCTATGATTCCAGACATTTTTTTTCATTGTGGTTGTGAGCACAAAATAAAGATAGTAAGTTAGTGGATGGAGGAATCAGGATGTTGGTTAGTGAGCTACTGTTTTGAAGCCAGTAGTTTGTCCTGTTGTCTCTTTGGAGCCAGTGGTGATCATATTTACACAAAAGGGCTGTAGGAGTGTGAGACATGTTTTATTCAGTAAACAGAACTGAAAAATTCCAACTCTGCAGGTGAGTGAGATGTTCATCACATCTGTCAGCCACCAAAGTCTCCCACTAACCCTTAAATATTACAGTGGCTGAGTAGAGCTGAATCGATTCTGATATGTTCACCAATCGCTGACTCGCTGAATCATTTACGAATTGCTGAATTGTTCATGAATCGATGACTTGCTGAACGCGTCGCAAATTGCTGAGTCTGTTGAACTGCTGACCGAGACTAGATTCTCCTACCGTAAAGAAAAGAACAGAAAGAAAGCACACTAATAAAATTAAAGTAAACACACAGAGCGCAAACCTGTTTGAGCAACATAAAGTAGATAGATATATAGATAGATAGATAGATAGATAGATAGATAGATAGATAGATAGATAGATAGATAGATAGATAGATAGATAGATAGATAGACAGACAGCAGCCAGACAGACAGACAGATAGAATCAAAGGCATACTAAATACAATTAACTATTGACAAACAGGTTACATACTAGTGGAAAATCTTTAAGTTTTGTAAGTTTATAATTACATTAATCATAGATGGATGGAAAAGAGCGATAAGGATTAGACCTATTGCCTCTCCCCTTGTGAAGTGGAGTAGTGGATTAAGCATACGCTTGGCAATTGAGCACGACGAGTGCTGGCTAGCATTTTTTTTTAAACTGGTGAATCAACAAGGAATCAATTCAGAACTGATTCACAACAGATGAACAAACCAAAAGAATTGAGCTCGTTAAAAGAATCAGATTTCCCATCACTAATATATTTATAAATTACACTGTATCTGTTACTTGTTCTATTTTGTAACAGCTTATTGGCAGCAGTCAGTAATGATCCAGATAAATGAAATTCTAAATAAATCTTGTTTTTTTGTAACTCTTTACAACAGTTCATTTTCTCCTGTTTGTGTTTGCTTGACCTTATAAAAACTACTAGGGCGTTGACCCGTGGGAATCCACGGGTTCTAGAAGCAGTAGAGTTGGTAAAATGGGGAGCTGAGCTAAGCTTACTTGTGTAACACATAGATTGGGAAAAAATATAATGGCCCTCTTTTATTTTGTATTGAAATCAAAAGTAACAGAAAAAATGCGTTCATAGTTACCTTATATATGTCTTTGAAAGGACTTTACATCTGTATGACTTCATCACATTCACATTACTTGATGAGTTGACTAAGTTTACTGGTGTAACATACAGAGTAGGAAGAAATAGAATGACCCTCATTTTGTATTGATGTGGACGTGGACCAAAGCCTTTTACACAGGTCTGAACATGACAGCTTATTGCGACTCACTGCTGTTCTGTGTCCGGATCCACTGAACTCTGGTCCATCTGATCGGAGTCTGCGCAGAACGGTCTGTCACTGTGTTACGGTGAGGGGGGGGGGCTCCGGAGGGGGATGTTAACAGGCCAGGCCTGACCGGCGGAGTGGAACCAGACCACAGTAAGAACCAGATCATGACCTTGTTAGTGTGTGATCACATCTGATCACAGTTCTTCTGTCATGTTCCGGTGGTTCTGGTGATCCGGATACAGCCCCCCCCCACACGCACAAACACGTTTGTAGCTGCGAATGGACTCCTCCACGGGCCACGTGTAAGTCCATTGTACTTTTAAAAAAAAAACTAATAACTCAATCAATAAGCTTTTTCGCCTGTCTGATCACTGACCCAAAATACATAAGTACTCCTAAAGGCAAAGACTAGCTCTGTCCAATTTTTCACTTATAAAGCAGACACACATACACCGCCGCACACACACACACCCACACACACACACACACACACACACACACACACACCCACACACACACACACACACACACCACACACACACACAGAGGCCACTTGGTTTTTACAATATCCAGTAGATAGTAAAGAACTCTAGTGTTAAAAGTGCATCTACCTGGCTCGACAGCACGGGTGTCAACCCTGCATTCACACATGAGAGCCATCAGCTCCAGATGATGCCTTTGATGGACCAGTAAAAGTGTCCCACACTGTCCATGCAGACACAGGAAGTTCCAGTCTGGAGTTTGACTGCTGGTCTGAGGACACATTATTAGATCCATCCGTCACCATGGAAAAACAGCTGCCTGCTGTCAAGATGAGACATCTCTGTGCACAAGGTTTACATACTAAACTCAGACTGGAGGATGCTGTAAGTCAGGCTTAAAGTGGGAAACAGCCACAGTAAGTGTCTTTCTATCCAGCTGTTTTTTTAATATTTCTATTTGCACAAAAACCCAGTGGAAAAACTGAAAATATGAAAAAGTGCAGTGAAGTGCATTGACATTCACCTTCTCAAATGAATTTCCTTTAGGGGTTAATAAAGTTAATCTGAACCTAAAAACCTATTGGCAAAGACTTATGTATGTGTGTTAAAAAAGAATCCAAGATGGTAATAGATCAGCACAAGATTGCAAGCTGCTTTGTCTGGAAAATGAGTCTCTTGCTTTCATTCATTCATTTTCCAAACCACTTCATCTTCATGGTGAAGATGCTGGAGTCTGTCCCAGCTACCAATGGGTGAGGAGGTTCATTACAGGGCTGATATACACAATGAAGAACCATTCACTCTCACATTCACACCTATGGGTGAAATGAACCTTATAAGGTGTATGTGTTTGCATGGTGGGAGGAAGCTGGAGTATCTGGCGAGAAACCACACAAACATAGGAAAACATACCCCACAAACCAACACAGTCAGACCAAGAGATGCCAGGGGTACTCCAATATCATTACTTGGATGTGTTTTAGTACCACATAAGGCCAACATTAGACACTGATAGCTGGTGATATGGACCAGCTGATGAATTACAAGGGAAAAAACTTTTGCAGAATTTGGTTGTTGTGGTTATGGTCGAACACCAGGGTTTCTGGACTTTGTTATATTAGGTCTCCTGCTCACCTAATTTTTCCAACCTTACCAAACCCAATTCTTTTTT
>NC_043965.1:53097125-53274647 GCF_902148855.1 Sphaeramia orbicularis | reverse complement strand
ATATAATGTCTTTAAATCTTCAACATGTAAAGGTCTTACGTAAACATATTCCTTTTGAGTGGGTGCAACTTTTCTGACACAAAATCAACACAAGAATCATGGAAGACCACTGAAGTTCAATGGTCTTCTGTCATCATCTGGTTGAACTCATGCATTCGCTTCAAAATCCAAATAGGGCTAAAATAAGATAAAAGGGGCTAGATTAGTGGTATATTAGTGGTTAGCACTGTTGCCTTTATAGGTTAACAGTTCAATCTAAATCAGCCGTAGGTGTGAATGTGAGACTGAATGGCCGGTCATCTGCATATGTCAGCCCTGTGAGGAACTGGTGACACATGCAGGGTGGACCCCAGGGTGGACCTCACTTTAACCTGCTGGTAGCCAGGATAGGTGTTGGCAAATCCTAGGTCCTAAGCAAGCAGTAAGCAGTTTGGAAAATGAATGAATGAATGAAATAAAAGTGATAGTTCATTCCCACAT
This sequence comes from Sphaeramia orbicularis, assembly GCF_902148855.1. Classification (NCBI taxonomy): domain Eukaryota; kingdom Metazoa; phylum Chordata; class Actinopteri; order Kurtiformes; family Apogonidae; genus Sphaeramia; species Sphaeramia orbicularis. Next base: position 53,274,167 of record NC_043965.1, on the reverse strand, counting down.
GAAACAGGACACCCCAATGCCCAGATAAAACTCACTTTATTGTTTCTTATTTATAATGTAATTCGATCTCCACATTTTAGCCATCCTAGTACACACGGTACCTAACATTAGCATTAGCACACACATAAAAGGAGCAGAAAGCTGCCACTGAAGGCACTTAGATACCAACTCCAGATCTTCATCAGCTATGTTTTTTTTTTGGATATTTAAGATATGAGCTATTTCAGTATTGGAGACACTGCTTGGAATCCCAAATTCTTGGACACTGCAGTTGAACTACAGCAAAACCACTGCACAGAGAGATACAGTTGATTACTTCTGAAGGAAAAAGAATCATATTCATGATGTGCATGTGATACAAAATGACAATAAACATGATAACAAACACAAATGGCACTCAGCGAGGTTAGCTTTTGAGGATCATTTAAGTTCAATATTTATCGCCAAATATAAGAGATTGATTTGAAGTCTCTAGAATTTGAAAGTGTCTCTCCCTGATAGAGCTCACTAGTGTATTGAATATGGAAAAAAACATACATCATGATGGACAACCTTACAAACTGTAAAATATTTGGCAGCCATTTTAGGTCACTTGCCTGGCTATATAGAGACCCAAGCCAGTAACCCAGACCACGGTGGGTGGACCCTCCTCTTCCTGCAGCATCTGAGATTCTGGAGCATCCTGACATCTTCAGAATGCTCAAGTGATTCCTGATTCCTATTTCTGTCTTGGTTATATATATTTTTTAAATTATTATCATTGTTGTTGCTGTTGTTATTATGTATGTATTAACCCCAACTGCTCATGTCAGTGGTCATCCTCCAGAGTCGGGGTCTACTCTCCTAGTTCTGCCCGTTAAAGGTCGTTTTTCCTTCCACTGTCACCAATTGTTTGCTCCTGGAGGATTCTGTCAGTGTCTGTAAATTGGCTTAAGAGTCTAGTTTAGACCAGCTCTGGATGCACAGTGTCATGAGATAACTTTTGTTATGATGTGATGCTATATTATAAATAAAAACTGAGTGATTGATATTACTGTGTTGTATGATTTATATCAATATGATTCTCTTAAGAAAAATATTGTTGCAATCAAATATGACAAGTGTAACAGTAAAGAAATAGAAAATATTTGTACCTCTATATAAAAAAGTATTGCAGCGTTTTAGTGTCAATCAAGAGAAAGGAAAACTGATGAGTATCCTGATATAATATTAAGAGTTTACTGTTATGAACTTATATTTTCATTTTGTGGTGATGGTGAGTGAACATTATTCAATATACAAATATATGCTGTAAAATGTTAGTGGTTGTTATGGAACATTTTATGTATGTTTTATGTTATGACAAAAACTATTTTGCCAGGAATAGTAAAATTTGTTCCTGTAACATGATCAGAAGTTTGTATGTAGAATGAAAATGCTGTAATATACTGAAAAACACAATAAAAATCATTTGTAAGTAAGTTGTAAAGCAGGCCCAGAGAGGGTGATGGACAGGACTGGGGAGGATTCCCGATGGGGCGGTGTCAAGTTTGGGCCAGTTGGATGGGAAAAATAATTTGGACCCTACCCAAAATGTTTAGTTGTTTGGGCCCACGAGTGTATGGAAGTAAATCTGTCTCATCAGATTTTGAATTATAAAAGCCATTGAATATCTAATGTTGAATTTTTTTGCTCTGAAATTAAGTAGCTGAATTTTTTTTGCACTGAAATGAAGTATCTGAATTTTTTTGGCTCTGAATTCAACTATGTTCATAAATTTTTAATAAAAAATATTCAGATGCAAAAAATTCAGAAGCAAAAAATTCAGATGCAAAAATTCAGAAGCAAAAAATTCAGAAGCAAAAAATTCAGAAGCAAAAAATTCAGATGCAAATAATTCAGATGCAAAAATTCAGATCAAACATCCGGGACACCAAGGATAAGCAATCGAGTCTATCTCAAGTCGAACCAACAGCCAACCAATCAAGTTTACGTTAGGTTGGTCACGTGACGCCGATGCAGGAAGAAGGTCAACTAGTGGGTTCCCTCCAGAACTGAGCGCGGATCTCCTTCATCAGCTCTCCTCCCCGTGCTACCGTGGGTCCGCTATGGATGCGAATGATGCGCTTCGGTAAGTGTATTAACTCTTTTATTGGCATTTGTGTCGTGTATTTTTGTAAGATTCGGTGATACATACGAACGGACACTTTGCACATTAACAGAATCTATTGGACAGTATCTACACAGAACTGTGGTGTTCGTTAAAATTGTGTTAGCATTGCTAAGGCTAACTGACCATAGTTTATTGTCAGTAAGGTAGGGCAGTGCTTATGATCGGACTGACATAAAAAGTTATGACTGTAACATAGCTGGGTACTAATCTTAGTAACGTTTAACCACGTAAAACTTCATCTCTGTGCAATTAATTTGCATTGGGCAGTGATACCCCTTTTCCACCAATTATAAGCTAGTGCTAGTTCGGTGCCGATGCTAGGGCCAGTGCTAAACTGGTTTCAACCGGATGCCTCCAAAGAACCGGTTTGGTTTTCCATAGACCAAGAGCCCGGTCAGAGCCACGCCAAGTCACCACAAGTAACGGCGTTAAAGTTAGTAGTTTACATTTCTCATTAGCATGGTGGTAGCGTCGCCGTTTTCCTAATCAGTCAGCTTCTCCGTAGTTTATCTATTTTATTGATTAAATAGTACGGTAGCGTTCACACAAGCTACATTTCCCCAAGCATTTCTCAAGCAGAGCTACAGATGTAAACTCTGAATGTAGTGTAGGTAACTTAATGAATATGTCAGTGGAGCCGCCATCTTGGTCCGGGGAAGCCCTCCTTTTGAATGAATGTCAGTCGGGGGCCAAGGTGTATACAGAATTAAATCACCATAAACCAGCAAATTTTAGAAGCGATGTTTTATGTCTTCTTTCGTCACAAATGCCAGACCTGTATTTACGATCGAGCCGTGAGTAAAATGAGAGAGAAAAGAGGTTTTTGTCAATATTGTCTACTTTATGTTGTAATGTAGCTAACCCGCATATTGGTAATTTTTCCATTCAAATAAACTTCACGCCTTCTACATGCAGAAAATAGGCCAATATTACTACTACTTATGCCTGTGAAAAGTCTACACGTGTTATTGAGTTATTTGTATTGTTAATATTTTTAGTATTATTAGTTTGGATATATATATTTTTTTATCAAAGTGATAATATGTAGCTAAAATGTAGATGTTAGTGAGGTCACATCCAGATAATTACATCAGAACAATAAGGGTTGGAAAAGAGCAGATTTTCAGCAATCAAAGGAAAATTATGTCATTTTTCTGGCAGAGGGTCTGAAGTTCAGATAGCCTGGCTTTAATAATTATTGTTTTTTTTTTTACCTGTGTATCTGTTTGACAGTTATACTGATCACCAAGATAGCAGTAACGTGAAATGTAGAGTAATAAGTAGCTTAGCTCAGCACACTATCCAAGTTACAAGCTTGTCCAGCAGTGCCTTTATAGGGTTCCCTTCATAGATGACCATTCTTTTCACAGCATGCTATAACAGGACTTATTGTGCAATGGTGCCAATAAATGCAGCTGATTCTGAGTTGTATAAATGTCTGATTTAGCAATTTTTACTACAGATTACATACATTCCAAACATCTGGTCTTACAATCATGATTTTGTTTTCCTATTGGTAGTTTACATTATACTACTTTTTTTCTCTCTTAGGAATTGCTGCTTAATCATCTTTTAGAACGACTTCGCTCTCGACTGGAGCATATTCTGGGACGCATGCCCCTGGATCTGGACTTCTTAGAGTTTACATGCACACAAGAACTTGTGTTTTTAAATGCTATGTCCCATCAAGTAGCTGTTGATCCAGCTATTTTAGATGCACTGACACAGCTACACAGTATTATCACATGGAAAAAGACAAAATGAAGCAACACACTACAGTTGTGCAGTTGAGCAAGGACCAGCTGGGCGACAACGAATGGTCATATCCCCAGACCACCTATGCAACCTACTGGAGCTCAATCTGTCCATCCCATGCATTGCTAAACTCTTGGGGATGTCCCAGAAGCACAGTGTACCGACGCATGGCTGAGTATGATCCTCTCAGTAACAGCACTATACGGCACCGTGACAGATGAAGAGTTAGACCAGTGTGTGAGAGATATTAAGTCCAGTCAGCCTCACTCTGGATATCGAATGGTGAAGGCACTTCTGCAAGCCAGAGGATGAGGGTGCAGTATAACCGTGGTCCGAGCCTCCATGCACCGTGTTGACAGCACGGTGTCATATCCCGCATGGTCCACTTAGGGTGCATTGCTCGAAGGACCTATTCAGTTCCAGGCCCCCTGTCTTTGACTCATATTGACACGAACCATAAATTAATACGGTAATTTATTTAAGTAATCTACCTTGACATAATGAAAGTGATTTCAGAGTATGTTTGTAAAGTTTGCAGTGGTAAACAGTATGCAGCATAACACATTTTTTTAGCACATCCTTCATGCTACTGTACATGCACCATCACAGCTAACATCTTAAAAAGGCACGCATGTTGTCCATTACATTCAGTGTGTTAAACACTTTTTTTCTTACTTGTGGTATGTTCTATGCAGTTGACAAACTCAACTTTTTCATTACAGCTACAACATTGTTATCTTCGGTGGCATTGATGGTTTTTCCCGTAAGGTAAGCACATTTGTTAGGACAAAATGTCTTTTTATAATTATTATATATTTGAGTGTTGTGGTGTAATTGCATTTGTGCTGCAGATAATGTATCTTGGTGCAGCCTCCAACAACCTGGCATCAACCACACTGGCTTTCTTCCAAGAATCTGTTGTGAAGTTTGGCTTTCCTCTCAGGTAAATGTATATTTTAAACTAAACTTTTACAGTACAACCAGTGAGAGAATGAACAAAGTACATTTACTAAAGTATTGAACTTAAATACAATTTTATGGTACTTGTACTTTGGTTGAGTATTTGTATTTTATGCCACATTACCTAATATTTCCACTACACTATAATTCCGAGGGAAATATTGTACTTTAAAGGTTAAGGTATATTTTATTGTCCCACAGAGGGAAATTTGCTTTGGGCATACATACACACAGACACGACACTGTGAGACAAACGTGTGTGTGTGTGTGTAAATATATATATATATATATATATATATATATATGTGTGTGTGTGTGTATATATATATATATATATATATATATATATATATATATGTGTGTGTGTGTGTATATATATATATATATAATATATATATATATATATATATATATATATATATGTGTGTGTGTGTAAGGGTAGAGACTGCGATCTGTAGGATCGGCGATTCTACCAGTAGAGACTCCGATTGTAGTCTCTACCAGTAGAAACTCTGATCAGAGTCTCTACTGGTAGAAACTCCGATCCTGCCAGTAGAAGGGTTAGGGTTCGGATCGGAGTTTCTACCAGTAGAGACTCTGATCGGACTTTCTACTGGTAGAGACTACGATCGGAGTCTCTACTGGTAGAATCGCCGATCCTACCAGATCGCAGGTCTCTACCCTGACATATATATATAATATATATATATATATATATACTATATATATATATATATATATATATATATATATATATATATATATATACACACACACACAGGGTGGGGAAGCAAAATTTACAATGAACATTTAGTTGTTTTTTCTCAGCAGACACTACGTCAATTGTTTTGAAACCAAACATATATTGATGTCATAATCATACCTAACACTATTATCCATACCTTTTCAGAAACTTCTGCCCATATGAGTAATCAGGAAAGCAAACGTCAAAGAGTGTGTTATTTGCTGAATGCACTCGTCACACCAAGGAGATTTCAAAAATAGTTGGAGTGTCCATAAAGACTGTTTATAATGGAAAGAAGAGAATGACTATGAGCAAAACTATTAGGAGAAAGTCTGGAAGATACTATTAAAGAAGAATGGGAGAAGTTGTCACCCCAATATTTGAGGAACACTTGTGCAAGTTTCAGGAAGCGTGTGAAGGCAGTTATTGAGAAAGAAGGAGGACACATAGAATAAAAACATTTTCTATTATGTAAATTTTCTTGTGGCAAATAAATTCTCATGACTTTCAATAAACTAATTGGTCATACACTGTCTTTCAATCCCTGCCTCAAAATAGTGTACATTTTGCTTCCCCACCCTGTGTGTGTGTGTGTGTGTGTGTGTGTGTGTGTATATATATATGTATATATATATATACATACACACACACACACACCACACACACACACACACACATACACACCACACTGTAAACTTGCTCCTCCTCCAGTAGCTACAACAGTAACACGCCGCTTACACACTTGTTTCAGAATTAATAATCTAAATGATGTCATATAATAATATATCAGAGCAAACCACTACTTTTACTGACATATTGCAAACTACATCAAGCTCACAGTACTTGTGTACTTTTACTGTAGCAAGATGTTTCATGCAGACCCTTTCCTTGTAATGACGCACTTATTACATTGTTGTATTGTTACTTTTGCTGCAGTAAAAGATCTGAATACTTATTACACCTCTAAGTACACACATTGCCTTACACCATACTATCCCACACAACTAAGCTTAAAGGTACATTTAAATCGTTTTTTTCATAATTGTACTCTCAGATACTTCAACCACTCATACTGTTTTAAATCAACCAAAATACTGTGACCAGCATTACATGTTACATATATATGATCTTGTAAGTATTGTGTGTCTATTTTAGGGTACGTGGTGATCAGGGGGTGGAAAATGTGGGTGTTGCACGCTTGATGTTACTGTCCGTGGCATAGGAAGGAGCAGCTTTATATCCGGGAAGAGTGTTCACAACCAACGGTTGTTCAACAGAAACAATCTTGCTAATTAAAGCTGCCACCTCAGTGATGCTAGTGGAGGTAGTATGTTAGCATACAACTGCTAACAGGAATAATAATAATAATGGATTAGATTCCTATAGTTCTTTTCAAGGTTTCCAAAGCACTTTACATTATTGATCCATATTCATTCACGCTCACATTCTACCTCTGGTGGTGATAAACTACATTTGTATCCACAGCTGCCCTAGGGCAGACTGATGGAGGCGTGGCTGCCAGTTTACACCAAACAGCCCCTCCGACCACCACTGAACATTCATATACATTCATACATCAGTGTACGACACTGGTGTGTAATTTTTGTGTACTTGTTGTGGATAAAAACCTTTTCGTAAAAGAAACAAATATTTTGCCAGTTGTTTATTTGGGATGTGAGAAGTTGATGTTTTATATTAAATTAAAATAGTTTGTCAATTTTATAACTTTCCAGGATTGAGCGGCTGTGGAGAGACCTGTGGGTAGCTGTAACAAGCACCTACTATGATGTTCTCCACTACCTTGAAGAAGAGGGCTTCCTCAGCATTGCCAATGCTACACACCTCTTCTGCTGCCACTTTGTGTTCCTGCCACGCCTGCAGGATGACCTAGATACTTTTTGCAGTGGTTGGGACAATCACCCAATAAGAACAGAAAGCCACATGACCCCTAACCAGCTGTGGGTGCTGGGTCGTACACATCACCCAATTCCTGGACCAGATAACATTGAGGTACATGCATATAATGTGCTTTTCATGATCAATGTGGTTCACATGTTAAAGGAAATTAAATTAGAAACTAAGTGCAAATTGTATTTGAAAATGTTCCTATTTATCTAAAGAAGTACAGGGTGGGGAAGCAAAATTTACACTGAACATTTAGTTGTTTTTTCTCAGCAGACACTACGTCAGTTGTTTTGAACCCAAACATATACTGATGTCATAATCATACCTAACACTATTATCCATACCTTTTCAGAAACTTCTGCCCATATGAGTAATCAGGAAAGCAAACGTCAAGCAGTGTGTGATTTGCTGAATGCACTCGTCACACCAAAGGAGATTTCAAAAATAGTTGGAGTGTCCATAAAGACTGTTTATAATGGAAAGAAGAGAATGACTATGAGCAAAACTATTACCAGAAAGTCTGGAAGATACTATTAAGAAGAATGGGAGAAGTTGTCACCTGAATATTTGAGGAACACTTGCACAAGTTTCAGGAAGCGTGTGAAGGCAGTTATTGAGAAAGAAGGAGGACACATAGAATAAAAACATTTTCTATTATGGACATTTTCTTGTGGCAAATAAATTCTCATGACTTTCAATAAACTAATTGGTCATACACTGTCTTTCAATCCCTACCTCAAAATATTGTACATTTTGCTTCCCCACCCTGTATATTGCATAATTAAAAAAAAAAAAAATCCTATTTCTAGGGTCTGGACATTCCTGATATAGAGTGGGAAAACAGTGGACTTCCTCATGATGACCATTCAACCATCATTGTCCCCAACACAGAAATGCCACTTACTGATGGACAAATGACAACTTTAAGAGATGCAGTCAACCCAAGAGCAGCATCACAGTCTTGTGGCTGTGATATTTACATTGCTGCTGTTCAGTTTTGTGAGCAGTTTCTTTCTCTGTGAAAGAACTGATTGGAGATCTAGTCATACATGAACATACCTCACATTTCTTTATACTACTAATTTATAATGTACAGTGTTTGCTCTTGTTATATTTGTCTTCTTTACTCGTGTTTGCTGTGGTTTTATATTGTTATTGAATGTGTGTTATGCTGTTGCTACACTGTAATTTCTCAGTTGGGATGAGTACATCTATCCATCTATCTATGTTGAGATGTTTTTATAAGCAAGTTGTTTTCAAATTAGTGAGGATGTGTTAACATCTGGATGATAACTTCGAGTAACATGGGTTAACAGAAAAATTGAACTAACTTTGTACTCCTTAAAGGGGTTTACATATTTGCTTGGAGATATTGCAGTAATTTTAAAACTTCAAGTTATTCCAGTTGGCTCATTTGACTAGATTTATTCTGTTTTACATTCTCTGAAGAAAAAAACTTCAAAAATGTCATGTAATTTATGTGAAAGCTGAGGTTTACAGATGTTTTATAACACTGCAAAGGGCTTTCATGCCATTCACTTGTAACAGTGAGAAAATAAAATCAATAGTCAAGTTCACTGCTAACAACTGCTTGAATGATTTCTTTTAATGCAGAGATGGTTTACAAGGAATATTATAAACTTCAAGTGTGCCAAATGTGTCTAAAACATGCAATATGCCTTAACTAATCAGGCATATTGGTTAAGTAAGGACGATAAGCATAACATTTCAACCTACAATTCTTAAAACTGAACAAACTAAATATCCACCAACCTTAAATCATGGCAGCATATGTCAGTGCACATCTTGTCTGGCAAGTACAGAAATGTATAAAAGTTCAACTAACAACTCTTAAAACGTAACAAAACTTTAAATATCCACCAAGCTTAAGTCACATCAACATACCTTAGTGCAAATCTTGTCTGGCAAGTGCAAATACAGGCTAGGATGTCACTCACACAAGACCAAATCCTGTCTGGCAACTGTAAATACAGGCTAGGATGTCACTTTTAAAAGATGCGTAATCCTTGTAGTGCCCTGGGATGCGCAACGTCTCGAAGCAGGTGGAAGCTGTGGGGCATCTACCCATGACTACCTCTACACAGAGACTTGTTGGTAGAATCTCCCATCCAGTCCAGAATTTGACCAGATTGGTCAATTCAGTTAGTGTTGCTATGGAGTAGATTAAAATGGATTAAATAATGAGCAAATATCAACAAAAAAATTAATACATATGATTTTGCTGGTCATCAGTAGATTAACTGTGGCAGTAACTGCTCAATAGAAGACTAATAAAACCCTTTATATAAGTTGTTCAAATAACAGTAATGTTTTGCACAAGACCAGTTAGACTACTGACTATTGAGCTGAAAACAGCAACATGACAAATTTATTAAAAAAAAAAAAAAAATCCAAGACCTGAAGTTTATGTTAACTATTTAAACAGTTAAGTAATTTTTATACAAACAGACAAATAATATTGAAAGTAGCACTTCCAAGTGTACTCTGTAAACCTACCATTAGCAATGAATTGTCGAAGATAACCAGACATGCGGCATTTGGTGTCAACTGAATAATCCTCATCATCCTCATCCTCACGTGGCCAAGTGATGCGCTGAAGAAGTACCTATATTGAAAAAATAGCATGGGAAAGGCTTCAATCATTTTGCATCTTTGACATCCTTCTATTGCATATCACTTGCACTCTTTTGTAGTTGTTTAATCAAACATCACTTGTTGGTACTTTTTGAAAGTCTGTTGATTCTGGGTTACGTGATAATATGTATGAAGTAAGAAATAAAACAAAAAAGATTGAAAATAGACAGTAATAGATGCTGACCAGGTATGAACTATAATATTGGACAGTATTCAACGAAGGCATACTATGAAGAAAACTTTACAAGATCATAGTAAATTAAATTTACCTCGGGGCTGAAATTTCCTTCTCCCCGTTTTGGAAAAAGGATGGCCACTGTATCAGGTCTTTGAGTCAGTACTGTCCACATTGGGGTTTCTTTAAGACCTCGTCTCAGCTGCTTAATTTGTCTCGTAACACGTCCGATGACCTGTTAATAATAATAATGATGGATTAGATTTATATTGTGCTTTTCTATTAACACATACTCCAAGTGCGTACAATGGATCCATTATTCAGTCACACTCTCATTCTCACTCTGGTGGTGGTAAACTACATTTGTATCCAAAGCTGCCCTGGGGCAGACTGACAGAAGGGTGGCTATTAATACTAATAAGACAAATGGCTGAAAACATAAGAGTCTTTATCCTAAAGCAAGTAATGAGGCTCTTACTCCAGCAGGAGGAGAAGAAAGGAGGAGTCATAGGTGAAGAAACAACAGTCAACAGCAGTGTATATTCAAAACTTTCCCAGAACCTTCTGTTAATTTCAAATATTTTCAGGCCTGAAAGACTGTTCTAATTTCACAATTTTTCCTGGACTTTCATAACTGTGGGAACCCTGTAATAGGGAGTGTTCTCCTGCTCACTAATAAAATTCCCTGCATTTGCAATATTGCAGATCTCCCACCATCTGTTATTACTATCAACCGTGACATTCCTCCCCCCCTTGGGAATAAATAAACCAGGAAATGTGTAACAATTCAACGTTGTCAAACAGATTTTATGTTTTTAGCCATGAGCATTTATAACCCATACATCACTCGCATGATAAAAACAAAAAACAAGAATTGCCACATCTAACTTAGGAAACAGACATTTCTCAAATTTTACTCACAGCATGGATCAATAGTTTTTCAAAAAGCCATTTCCTGTTGTTCTCAGTCAGGGAAGGGAAGTCCCAGGCATGGGCTAAATCCTGGACACTTACTGTATCCTTCTCTGAGAGTTTGGATTCCCCTTCAAGCTTCAAGACAGAAGGAAGCAAATCAGGAAACAGATAAAGATGTGTAAAGCTCCATACTATATACACTTGTAAAAAGTACTGAATATAACACAGTACAGAGTGGAACAGTGAGTCCAATAAGCTCCACCTTCTATTTTATTTATAGATAACCAGCATTTGAGCTGCTCAATAATAAGGATTTTTTATATATATATTACATTTACATAAATACAAAAGTATTAGAAATCTCATTCACTCCCTCTTCATTTGACAAGCTTAATTTAGCCAAATATAAATGTCACTCATCGAAGACAATGGATACTCAATGAAAGGGTGGCCCAATGGGCATAAAATATAACATGAGAGAAATAACTTAATTTTATTTTCATTAAACATACAAGTGCAATTGTTTCTCTGATGTCCAGGTCTGGACAGTCCTCTAGTGTAACAGTTGCTGTTTCAGGACTTCCACCAAGAAGGACATGAACAACAGCAGGGCTGAATCCCGACAGGCATGGTCCTCCATGAAGAAAGGAGTGGCCTAGCATTCTCCCCGCCACCAAGAACATATCACTTTCCACAAGGAAATGAGAGGCTGAAGGGACTAGATGACCAGGCTCTCCTTCAAAAAGCCGTGTAACATTGGAGTTTGCTGTTCAAGACAGTAAAAACATTAAATGACAACAGAAAACAGGCTTCCTTCCACAGTACAAAGACATTAAGGGTAATATTGCTCTTAATTGCCTCTCGGTATGAATATGAGTGTGAATGTTTGTCAGACGGTATGTGTTAGTTCTGTGATAAACTGGAGATCCTAGTTCTCAACAATACAGGCATTATACGTTCAGTAGAGTCTTTTGTACCTTCAGGGTAAAGCAAACATACAAAAAAAACACTATAAACTTGTCGACACATTACTTAAAAACATCTTTAAGCAACTTATAAGAACAGCATTTGCAATAATGCCATACAAATAACATACATACCAAAATTGATGCAAAACCCAGACTTCAGCTTTTCTATACATGTTGACAAAAAAAAGCGAGTTACCCCCTGTCCAATAGCAGTATCACCTGTAACATAATGCAAGATATAATTGACAGAATAAAGATAAAGAAAATACTTAAAGTAGTTTTTAACAACTATAAATTGAAATTGGAGCTACCTTCAAGTCTGCAATTCAGGGGCCGTCCCCATTCCACATTAGGTCGCTTGTAGAAAGAGATAAGGGCCATATCCTGTTCAGCAGGACTTCTTCTGATGTCCATGCTGAGAAGTAAAGGAGTCTCCACTTCATGAATACGGAGAAAGCTGTCCACACACTGAGATATGGCCTTGGTGGGGTCACTGACAGTTAACCAGCCTAAGAAGAAAAAAATAAAAACATGGTTGTTTATTTATGCTCAACTGTCAAGATAGCAAAAAAAAAAAAAAGTAACATGTTTGTTCAAATCACAAGTCAAAGCCATCAAGCCTTACTTAGGCATAAATAAAGTAACACTAGTAATTATAATAAAGATTCATTGACTACAAATATATTAACATGTGAATAAATGTGAGAATTACTCCGGCATTCCAGAGTCACCGAGCTTTAAAGCCTTTGCTGAGATTGAAAAGTATACATAAAATTGTTGTAATATCCAATCACTGCTACGCTCCTTATTATGGTGACTTTTGAAGGTAAACAATTCATAGTGTATATCAAGAAAGAGTAGGTCATGCTTTGTTACATGCCAATTTTTGCTGCACTGTAACACTGTTTACCTTTACCTTCCTGTGTCACTGCTAACTTTGAGCAGCACCTACCATCTGTGACTGCTGCACATGTTCCTGATGGGCCAGGCATTGCGGCTTGCTCTTCCATAATGACAGTGCTTGCATGCATCACTTCATTTCCTGCACTACAAACATAACATTTTGTGTGTTATAGTTGTGCTGCATGTTAAAGTGTAAAACAATTGCTGATGAGAGAAAAAAAAACTAACAGTAAAAAGTAAATGGCTACCTTTCCCCACATGAAGAAGCATGTGCCTCAATAAAGTCAGTGGGAAACATTTTTGTGCAGACAGGACATTCCTGCATATCTGCTGCTGAGAAATTGAAGTTACAAGCAAAAAATGACTATTATTTTCAAACAAACTGTCTCTGAATGTATTTTGTTTATTACTATATTATGTGCTAACAAATCTTAAACAGAGAATTCTTACATTTGCTCTCTTCCGGGTCTCCACTATCCACATTAATCAGGTTATCATCACTGCCAACATGAATAACATCACAAGACTTGATGTGCTCTGTCAGGAGTGGAAGGGGAACTGCTGCTTCACACTTTTGACATGTGGATTTTGGCATGTTTCTAAAGGCGTCGTCAGTTAATGGAAGGGAATTTGTGCTAAGCTCTTCTTGAATAGGGGCGATGTAAAGATTTTTACCCCCACGACTTGCAGCCTTCAAGAGCTTGCCTGTATAGCCAGTGTCGTCAGGAGCCACAAGAGAGAGTTTTCGGCTACCCCATCCACCTGTAGAAAATATTGCAGAGGAAAACTAGATTGTGAAGTCTCAACAGTTCATTAGGTATATATCATATCTAGAAGGTCAGTCAAAGCAACTAAACTTCTTGTCTGACTGCAGTCCAGACTGAAGTCGTCACCTGTTTTTATACTTGACTTACAAATATAAAATATAATTACTACAAATAAACAACTAGTTAGCAGTTGCTGATATGCATTTAGACAAACTAATAAACATTCACAAAAAATTCTCAAATAATAGCCTACATGAATAAACCTAATAATAAATGTACAGAGATGAGTTTGAAGAGAATATTTTAAAGTTTGACATAGGTGTCTGTTAGAATGAGGTAACAGTGTGTTGCATAATGTGCAGTTCGCTACTGCATATGTACTTTTTTTTAGATGAATGAGCAACACCAACACACAAATTTGTGTTGGCCTACCTGAGGATGTGTAAAGCAGCCACCCGCCAGTAACTGTCCCCAGTTTTGGGAATAAAACTTTGAGGGCATCACATAACTGTAAGGGAAAAAATCATACAAGTGTAACCTCCAAAAGAGAATCAAAACTCATCATTCAAATCAGAAATAGCACTCATCACACTGCATGACAAGTAAGCTAGGTTTCATTCACTCAATCCACAATCTATGGATTTATGTGTCAGTGAGGTACTTTGGATATACTGTAGTCCTCAAAATGGAAATAATTCTAAGTAATAATTACCACTAACCCATAGTTTTGTTGCTTTTACTTGAGCAAACATAATTGTATCTTTGGTTCTACAAAAACCTTACTTGAGATGTGTGCATACAATAAATGAACATAGTTGTTTTTCATGAACATCACAGTATATCAGAATATAATATACAATATACGGATTCAATTTTTAAAAAAATAACTGCATGATACTACCTCTTCATGTGTTGTGCTCTCATCTAGATGAGCAGTCCTACGACCCAGCCCTGCCTGCAAATGGATGATTTGTTCCTGCTCTTTTGGAGTTTTCTCAAACTGCTTTGGCAGCAAGTAGAAGGCCACTTCAAGTGGCTTGAATTTCTTGGCAGGAACAAGATTGGCTGCAGGAAAGCGTCTCTTTCCTCGAGACTTTGTAAAAATACCTGGGAAGGACCTATAGAAAATAAAAGTGTTAAAGCATGAACTAACATATTAACTGTTTTTTTTTTACTACACTGAAAGATCATGGACAAATTTGAACATTGTTTTGCATGACATATGAATATAGAAAAACATGGCACTCTACTGTATATTCTCACTAGGTTCCAATAAAGTGCAGTGGGCCATCATTTAGACCTTAAAAACCCATGATATTTTTTTTCTTTACATAAACTAATTTCACATGAGCCTCAAGTGAAATAGGTCTTTCTAAATTTTACTGAATGATCACAAAACATCAGACGCTTTCTTCCAGAATTTACTAACAGATTTTAAAGTTCGCTATACTAGTAAAAAGCAGAGCATGCAACCATACAATGTCTATTACTCACTGTAAGTAGCAGGAAGAATGCTCCCTTTGCCAAAATATGTAAACACAAGGCTAGCATTAAAAATAGGATGTATCCTTTCAGTCTTTACCTGGTCATTTCCATTTGCACAGAGGGTCTTTCTTGCTGATAGGCTATACCACCATGGTGACCTCCCTGCCTCTGTTCTCTGCAGGATTGTATCCAAGAATATTTATTAACCATAGATGAATCTAGAATTTATTGATTAAAGTAAGCCATATGTAGGCCTACATGAATTTGTTGAATACTAAACCTCATGTCTTGATTTGCGATATCACTGCCCTGTTGTCTCCCTGTCGATGCGAGTAACTGCAGTAAGTGCCTGGCTGACTGCATAACATCAGACTGACTTCCCTGTCATCAGAAATACAGCACAGAGTAAGAAGGATCTTACAAATTAATAGCCAAAAGATGATGTTATATGACGGCAAAAAGTTAAACATAATTAAAGTTTGGTTACAGATATATTACTGGCCGTCCATTTGTGCTTTTTTTTTACCCTCGACCCACGGGCCGCAGGCACTGTCGTCTGTCCGTACATATGTGCTTAGACTTTGCCGTGGACTGATTTGACAGTTTTGGATAAAGTTAAGCTGCCAGTAACTTAACTACCCAGCTTTTGTTACAGTCAGAACTTTATAGCTCCGCTTGAGAAATGCTTGGGAAAATGTAGCTTGTGTGGACGCTACCGAACTATTTAATCATTCATTTTCTGAACCCGCTTTATCCTCACTAGGGTCACGGGGGTCGCTTGGAGCCTATCCCAGCTACATAGGGGCGAAGGCGGGGTACACCCTGGACATTTCGCCAGTTCATCGCAGGGCTACTATTTAGTCAGCTTCTCCGTAGTTTATCTATTTTATTGACTATTTATCTATTTTATTGACTATTTAATCAATAAAATAGATAAACTATGGAGAAGCTGACTGATTAGGAAAACGGCGACGCTACCACCATGCTAATGAGAAATGTAAACTACTAACTTTAACGCCGTTACTTGTGGTGACTTGGCGTGGCTCTGACCGGGCTCTTGGTCTATGGAAAACCAAACCGGTTCTTTGGAGGCATCCGGTTGAAACCAGTTTAGCACTGGCCCTAGCATCGGCACCGAACTAGCACTAGCTTATAATTGGTGGAAAAGGGGTATCACTGCCCAATGCAAATTAATTGCACAGAGATGAAGTTTTACGTGGTTAAACGTTACTAAGATTTAGTACCCAGCTATTGTTACAGTCATAACTTTTATGTCAGTCCGATCATAAGCACTGCCCTACCTTACTGACAATAAACTATGGTCAGTTAGCCTTAGCAATGCTAACACAATTTTAACGAACACCACAGTTCTGTGTAGATACTGTCCAATAGATTCTGTTAATGTGCAAAGTGTCCGTTCGTATGTATCACCGAATCTTACAAAAATACACGACACAAATGCCAAATAAAAGAGTTAATACACTTACCGAAGCGCCATCATTCGCATCCATAGCGGACCCACGGTAGCACGGGGAGGAGAGCTGATGAAGGAGATCCGCGCTCAGTTCTGGAGGGAACCCACTAGTTGACCTTCTTCCTGCATCGGCGTCACGTGACCAACCTAACGTAACTTGATTGGTTGGCTGTTGGTTCGACTTGAGATAGACTCGATTGCTTATCCTTGGTGTCCCGGATGTTTGATCTGAATTTTTTGCATCTGAATTATTTGCATCTGAATTTTTTGCTTCTGAATTTTTTGCTTCTGAATTTTTGCATCTGAATTTTTTGCTTCTGAATTTTTTGCTTCTGAATGTTTTGCATCTGAATATTTTTTATTAAAAATTTATGAACATAGTTGAATTCAGAGCCAAAAAAATTCAGATACTTCATTTCAGTGCAAAAAAAATTCAGCTACTTAATTTCAGAGCAAAAAAATTCAACATTAGATATTCAATGGCTTTTATAATTCAAAATCTGATGAGACAGATTTACTTCCATACACGAGGCATCTTTTCTGGAGCGGTAAAATTAAATATTGCAACAGAATAGTGCCAGTGTCAGTGGGTGGTGATGGAGGGCAGGAAGAGGCCAAGTGGAGCCCAAAAGGCCAGGTTCAAGAAAAGAAAGGTGGTGGAAGCCGATGCTGCCAAATGTGTGAAATGAACAGACCTGTTTTCCAGAGGACACACCCCAGCTGCAGCCGCTAAAGACAGATATGGAAATTATTTTGGATTGTCAGTGTATAAGGCTATTGCACGTGTGCAATGTCAACTTAGTGTAGTTTATTTTGTAGTGCCTAATACACACCATTAATCACAAATATCCAGTTCCAAACTGAAAATAATCAACATAATTTAGAAGTGCCATATTTTAAACGAGCTTCTAGATCCTCCGATCCTGTTCGTTCTTTTACTTTCTTTACTTTCTTGGTAAATTCTACTGGTATTTTCAGTTGAATAACCTCTCAGCTGGCGTGCCTGTTTCTGCACATGAAATTTGACACCATGCCAACATGGCCCGATTATTTATCTGTTGCTAGATAACCCACTTCAGTGATGATTCTGTGATTCTGGGAATAGCAACGTGATTGGCCATTGGGAGGCCATTGTATTCCAAAATTACTGATAGGTCCTAAAATACTGGTCCTATCACCTTGCTGTTTTCGCGAGCCTCTTCCTTGACCAAAAATACATAAGTATGTCAAACTAAAGCACTCAGCACTTTACAGATTTTGTGTGATGCCCGAGACACATGGACAGAGTCCACTTCCCATTTATAATATAGGATTAGTGTAAATCTAACAATAGAGCGCCTCTCTGTTAGGAAGAAAAATGCAATTTTAATTTCAAATTATTCTAATTTCAATTTATTGCTCCTGTACAAAGGTAAATAGATTTTCATCTTTATCATATTTTTTACCTTATAAATCTTTATCTTATTTATGTTTGAATTAAACATATTGTTAAAGTGAAGTGTTTTCTGTTAACTTACCAACATATACCTGAACTTATACCAGTACAAAGGCATTGTCAGAGCTAGCTGCTGTTTTATTTATTCCAATTCCTCTTCCATGGAAAAAGTGGGCTGGTTTGGACATGAAACTCCCGGGCTGAAAAAGGGGCCCAATCTGGTCTGGTAAAGTAATACTGATGTATTTTTTGTTTTCTGGCCTATTCATGTGACTCAGAAAATCTGATCAAATGAAACCAAACTGTCCTCACTGCCAACATACATAACTGCTGCTGTTCAAATAAAGCAGCATTTCACACACAAAGACCTTTATCAGTTTCATTATGGTCTCCTCAATATCACATTCCGCTGCAAGACTGATACAAAAAGACACCACAGTCCCATCCAAGATATACTTTGACACTTATTCTACAGCATGTCTTTTGGCCTTCATTGTGCTTACAGTAAAACACCAGGAAAGGGCAGAATTTTGGCTTTAATCTGAAGAGGTCTTTTTTGAGATGAAAGCAGACTTCAGTGAGTGCAAGTCATGCATTCAGTGGTTTTCTTGATTGGTTTGGTTTTCTTCTTGGCCTTGACTTGTTATGTTTAAGCAGGTCTATGGTGTAACTTCTCCGCATGGTGTTGAGTGTGATAGTACTTTTTCATTTATCTGCAGATAAAGGTGAAGGCTCCTCCCTTTACGCGTCCTCTGCTGGCATCACAGAACCTCACTGTCCTATGATTTAACCTTTGAAATGCCGCCACCTACTGGGATGATTCAATCACTTCATGTTTTCATAGATACCCAGTTCAGTTCTGATTCACAAGTCTGGTTCACAGGATATCCCCCCCCGCCTTGAATAAAGGTGAATGTCTTTTTGGTTGATCAGTGTCAGGATTGTTATTCTCTCAACTTCAGTCCACTTCACCCGAAAGAACAACAACCTCCAAGCTGTATGTAGACCCTGAAAAGGACTATTTTGTTTGTAGAAATTTAGTCTTCTACTTCTACTTCACGTGCACATGACCCACTGAAATAATTTCTTTCTTGACACAATTTTGCAAAGACATTGTCACAGCATCCTATGCTCAGCACTGCCCAAGGACAAGCCAGATGACTTACAGAGACTTACAGAGAGCCCAGTGGCTCTCAACTGGTCTGGCTTCTGGACCCACTATAACTCCTAAATGACATGCCATGACCCAAAGTGATAAAAATTAAACTTCTCAAATGTATTTAATGAAAAGATATGTTTTGAACCTGAGATAATACAGACTATCACAGTACGCCAACACAGAAGACAAGTTCAATGATAAACCAAACTGACCATCAGGTGGTGATCCTAAAGAGGGAAATATTCCCTTTTACCACTTTACCGCTACACTAGGTACTAGTGAACTCAGTTAAAAATGTATTCAACCACTTATTCAAGCATTAATCATAAAGCTGACATAGCAGTCAGAACATTTCAGGAACAGCCATTTTTTAACACACTCAGTGTTTTCATGCAAAATGAATTAAATTAATAAACTGCAACTAATGTTTCTTAACATTATTTTTTGGCCAGGCAAAGGCCCGCAACCCACTGAAAATGGGTTTGTGACCCACTTTTGGGTCTTGACCCACCAGTTGAGAATCACTGCTTTAGCCTCTATTCCAGAACAATTGTGGAAAGTCTACAAACACTGATGCAGAACTAACCAAGTGTGGAGATGGGTCTAATTATAGGAGAATGCTCATTTCCTAAAGAACCACACCAGGTGTCCAGATAGGTATGATATGTTAAAGATAATGTTTTTTTCAAAAGATCTCAAATGATCTGTACAACACATTGGGCAGCATGGTGTGTGTAGCAGTTACCACGGTTTCCTCGCAGAGACATCGTCCTGGGTTTGACTCCAGCACTGGCCAATAGGAAGGACCTTTCTGTGAGGCCTTTGGTCTCCCAAAATACATGCAATTAAGATTGATTTGTCAAACTCAATTTCCCACATTTTCAGCCCTGCATTGAAGTAGTGAGATGTCAAAATTTATTTAACATCAACACATTACTAAATTATTATCAGACATTTGTTTGTTTCATCTTTTTCCTCTTTTGTGAAAACCCTGTATCTCCAAATAATTCTGAAATGAAGAATGAAGTGTTTCCTTTATGTGCTGAGTTTGACTTGTCTTCCTTCTTATTCTAAATACTCTCTTGGATTCAGTGTAAAATGCATCCTGCCAAAAAGTGAAAACAGGTCTCCTTTTCTGACTTCATGAAAAGTGGGCATTTTAGAGATACCTGGTTTACAAAGGTCAGCCACATTACAGACAAATGATGATTATATAGAATATGATGTGTTGCTATACATGAAACTATCAACAATTCCTAAAGTCACTCAAATGACCTCAACTTAACCATGTATTGCATTAAAATGGAAGATACTCATGGATAGTACAGAAGAATGAATCCAACATCAGATATAAAGTAAAACACTGACAGGGAACATTCTACTTAACAGTCAACACCTAACCCTTAAACAATATTTGGCTGATACTACTGTACTTTTTTTCTTAAATTTATTCCTCATTTTTATAAGTATAATATAATCCAATCTCCTCAGGTCAAGGAGCAAGAAAAGAAATGAAAGAACAGAAAACAAACAAATGAAAAGAACAGTCTGTGATAATACTGTACTTTTACATGTCTTAAGGAAACGTTTGAGTTCAGTACTTGTAGTGTAGTATTTCAAAACACAGCATTACTACAGTTAATGAAGGAAACCATTTAAAAGCACAACAGGAACATTTTAATGTAGAAATCAAGCATTTAGCCAGTTCATTGACATTAACTATAAAATGTCCCAATCTCCTTCCATCTATGTTGACATGTCAGTGAATTTTCAAGCAGAAGAAAAAAAACCCCAACCTCATAAAAAGTAAAGGATTTTGGGGTGACTGTTGAACAAATGGTATAACTGAATAGTCAATTTTTAGATGCTTTGCTTCAATTTTCTTTCAAGTAATTTCTCAAATATTTTATGAAGGCCAATGCAGGAAAATGAACTCAAAACATCAGATATAATAGTCAGACCATTTACAGGGACCATTTTACTGCACAGTGAACACTTAATTTGACTGAAACTTCTTCCACCATTGATGACAACATAGATTAAACACAAAGGGGACTCGTAAGGATGGAATCACAAGGATGAAAAATAATTACTATTTAATTTGATAGACTCAGTGTTTTGGAAGACAATGGCAAACTCACTGCAAAACTGAAAATTGTCAAGTTTCCCCTTTCATCCCTACAGGAGATACTGTAAGGATGTTTGAAACTTGTACATAAATGAACTCTGGGCCAAACTACATAGTGTCACATTCAGATTACCTACATGTACCAACACACAATCCAGACTATCTTTAATCAGTTCAGTTTAATTCAGTTGTACTTGTAGAGCTCTATATCACAACAAGGTTGCCTCACAGGGCTTTACAGAATTAGTTGGATACAGAAACGAACAACAGTCAAATAAACAGTAGATGAAGGAAATGGATTAATGTCCTGGGTATCCCCCGTCCTCAGACCCTCCTTCTCGGCAAAGAAAAACTCCAAAAACCCAGTGGGAAAAGAGAAACCTCGGGAGAACCACAGTGAAGGAGGGATCCACTTCCATGGACAGACAGGCCGTAGATGTAGTTCCGGTCTGTACGGATGCAGTAGGGTCCCATGAGGGGGTCCATCTAGTCAAATGAGACAGGTGAGGGTGAGGA
Source organism: Sphaeramia orbicularis (assembly GCF_902148855.1). Taxonomy (NCBI): domain Eukaryota; kingdom Metazoa; phylum Chordata; class Actinopteri; order Kurtiformes; family Apogonidae; genus Sphaeramia; species Sphaeramia orbicularis. The sequence goes on along the minus strand of NC_043965.1, from coordinate 53,252,070 downwards.
GGTCCATCCAGAGAGGAGAGGGTGAGGAGGTCCATCCAGACAGGTAAAGACAGGTAAGGGTGGGGGAGGAGGTCCATCCAGACAGGTAAGGGTGGGGGAGGAGGTCTGGGGTCACAGGTCAGGACAGGGTGAGTCACCTCACATCCCATCATCATTGGGCCCCAGGCGGCTACAACTGAAACCGTAGCCCCTCCCTCAGAGGACAAGGGACACTGGGTGAATAGTGATGAACAGACTAAGTAAACCATATATTGGAAATTATAAGCACAGACAAAAGTGGTGCGTAGTACCAGAAACAGGTAAGAAAGGGGAATCTGTGAATCTGATCTGAATACACCTTCACCCATTATTTCACCCATTTTCCTGTGTCAAATGAGAGAAAATGAAAATGTAACATTGTTTCTACAGCAAGTTAAATAAGAAACTGTGATCTACACTGGTCCTGTGTGCCTGCTCCAGTCTGTCACCTAGTGGACAACAGAGGAATGTCAGTCATGGACAATAACAATATGGTTGGTGGTTTACATTCTTTTTAATACATAGAAATTTAGAACAGGAGCCGAGCATGGTATTCATCTGAACATTTTATAGGTCACAAACCATAACACAGAGGATATTACACCAGCTCTACATTGTACACAGAGTTAATTATTGAAGAGATTATATTATGAAAAGCTGCTACTGGTCTACAAAGCACTGAACGGATCCAGAATTTAACTGTAATAGTTTTTAAAGGTCAGCTAGTAGAACCCAGAGTCCAGACTACCCATGGTCCAGTGGCATTTAGCTTCTCTGCTCAGTACAACTGGAATAAACTACTAATAAACACTTAGAAGGCAAGGGAAATGCATTTGTATAGTACCATTCATACACAGGGCAATTCAAAGTGCTTTACAAAGGCATAGAAACCTGATAAAAAACATTAAAATCATTAAAATCATAGACTAAAACGAGGACAATAGCAGAATAAAACATTAAACAAAAGGAAAGTGCAAGAAAGATTTTAAAAAATAAAGAAATTAAAACAAGAATAAGAGACAGTCAAAACAAAAGCTAAAATCAAGCTTAATTAAAATTAAGAATGTAATGTAAATCACTCAAAGCAGTTAAAATTGTGAGTTGCAGTGCAGGTAATAATAATAATGATAATAATAATAATGATAATGAATTAGATTTCTATAGCGCTTTTCAAGGCACCCAAAGCACTTCACATACCATTCCATAGAAATCCACATTAAACCATATCTCTGTGCATGTGCTCGTTAATAAACTCTACTGTCATCACACTACGATGTTCTTACCCTCTTTTAATTTTTGTAATCATTCCTGGATTTTACACACACACACACACACACACACACACACACACACACACACACACACACACACACAGAACCTAAATTAAAAATAAATGAATAAGCAGAGTTTATTCTACTGGTTTTAATTTACATTTTTTATTTTATTTTTGTTTTTTTTTTTCATTTTTATTTTTTGTAAAATCAAGATAATGCTAAAACCTTTGAATGCCTGTCCTCTTTAACACGCGATGTATAAATAATATAAAATTTGTGTCCTTGATGGAGTTTTATTGTACAATATGTTGCTTAATTTTGATAACCATATTCATTTCTGGGTTACAAACTGAAGGAATTTATTTAAGGTCCAATAAAAGATCCAATCATTCACAGTATCAGTGAATCAACAGAGACTTACATTATATGTAACACTGAACATGATTATGTGTCCATAACTGGCTGTAAAAAACAAAATAAAGCAAATAAAATAATCTTTATGTATGAAACGTGCTAAATAAATAAAATTTGTTGTACTTTGCCTTATTTATAAACTGTGACATTTGAAGACCTTTGGAAATTTTGCTGCTCCATCCAGAGCCATCCGACTAAACAGATGCCAAATAAGAAACACACATTAGTACATACAGAATCACTTCTTAACCACTGTTTAAAAATGATAAGTGAAAGGCAATTGGTTTTACAATAGGTAAGTTACTGAAGTTCAGCGTTGATACCTGGTTAAAAGTGAACATCATCAAAGGTATTTCCACTTTCCGCTGTCTTTTTAAGGAAGGAATTTTCATGTCATTTGACCAAGTTGTCAAAGTCTTTGGAACAGGGAAAAATAATCGTTTTTGCTTTTTTTTTCTGATAAGAGACTTTGTTAAAAAAGAAACATCGTTATTGCAGGACAATGAGGTTTTGGACAATGAAAAGTTATTCTTTGGAACTAGGAAGGTGTCACTTAGTATGTGCTATAAAACATCATTAAAAGGTCATTGTACGCTTGATTCTCGTATTTTGGCTCAGTCTTGGGGAAGAGAACTGGATACTGATATCACAGAAGACATGTGGAGGGAAATTTGGAATGTGGCCAAAAAAAATTACTATCTGCAATTGTTCTTGGGCTTTACAACTTAAACTGTTACATAGAGCCCGCTTGGCACCAAACCGTATATCCAGTTTTAAACTGGGCTCTTCTCCACAGTGTTCTAAATGCAGAATATATGAAGGCAGCCTCACACACTGTCTATGGTCATGCCCCAACATTTAGGGATACTGGGAGTCTATCCTACCTGAAATTAGAAAAATTCTCAAAACTCACGTTGATTTTGACCCTCTATCTCTTCTCCTTGGCTTACCAAATAAGTGTATCTGTAACAAATGTAATAGGAAACTGTATAATATCTTAAGATCCTGTGCCTGAAAGAATATACTACTACACTGGACTTCTGATAAACCCCCTACTATTTCTGGATGGAGGTAGCTAATACTGGAGCACATTCCGTTTGACTTCTTGACATGTTTGGCACATTCTAGGATCGGCATTTGGAAACCCTTCCTGGACTATACTAAAGGAAATGTGTCCTCAATTCTGTCTCGAGCTTTCATCTGCCCATGAATGGACTTTTTGTCATATTGTATAGATATGAATGTGATGGGAATCTGTCTCTATGCTGACTGTGAATCTCCATTTTTGTTTTGACTGTGGTGCTGAGCTGTTTTGTTTTGTGTTGTTTTGAAAAATAAAAATTTAATAAATATATTCTTTAAAAAAAAAAAAAAAAAAAAAAGTGAACATCAAGGCAGTATGTACATGAAAACACAAATGTCCAATCAGCTGAACACAACAGACAGTTATTTACCATACGTGTTTTTAACTTTCATTAAAAAGTCAGATTGGTCTCTTTTCTATTGATATGATCATCTTATAGTGTAAAGAGCTGGATGCCCCAGTTCTCCAGCTACTCCGATCTCTTGTCCTTCCTATTGCCTCCATGTAAGTGAGGCCTGTCCATAAGCTCATGTTGTTAGCCATGTTATGCTTGGTCTTCCTCTCCTTGTTTCCATCTGACCATCGAGTAACTCTCTTTGTAGGTTGTTCTGTATGACAATGTGGCCAAAAAATGAGTTTTTTTTTTATTTAGATAGTCTTATGTAGGCACAGTCTGGTGTTAATTCACATGACTACTTCCAGGTAGGTGACTCTTTCTGCCCAGGCAATCTTCAGGATTATTCTTGTATGTCCACATCTCAGACAGAAATATTCACCAACCATGAAGCAAAATTAACAGCAGACAGCCCATCCTTAAGGCTATTCCAAATAATAATAATATTTTTTTGCCACATTGTCAGAATAGTCTGTCATACTGTCTAATAACGAAACTAAACTTGAATACTGGCTCACAATGATAATCCCTCCATGTAATACACTTTAATCAAAGATCATTTTATTTATTACCTCCACCAAGGAACAGCAGAGGTTATGTTTTCATTTTGGTATTAACATTTATTCAACCAGGAAAAAGGCTCAATGAAATTTAAAAAAAAAAATCTCTTTTGCAAGAAAAAAAGCATGAACAGAAATCAGTGTGCAGGCTGTTATTATGTATGTAGGTAATAGTTCCATTGATAAGCTTAGAGACTGACTTAGCTAACACCAACAACTGACCAGGTCCCTGCATAAAACAGACAAGGTTCACAAAAGCACGTAAGTGTGCATAAATACTAAATATTGAACCTTAAATAAACTATAAATCGATACATTTGTATTAGACAGGCAATAACAATTCAGGGACAGTGAGTAGATGTAAGAAGTGACACTGTCCACAGCTGACAGACGTGTCCTCCTGTTTGGTGCACATTAGCTGCTATAGATTTCAGTGTCAGAGACAAATGCTGCCCCGTCTGGTTTTGTCTTCAACTGCATGTGTTGCCGGTCCATCAGAGGCTAATTAACAAAACAGCGTCCCTAGTGATCCCACACTGCTCTTCTGTCTTTCCACAGCTCCTGTTACACTTTACAGCCCGCTCAGTGGGACACTTCCAACAAGATGCTGTTGTTTCAATCAGGCTAAAAGTCAACTAGACAGCGTGTGAGAAAGTGTCAGTGTCCGCCTTTTCCTCCAGAGTGTGCTCATTAGTCTGGATTAAATGGTTTTGCATCTATGCTTCACCTAAGGACATAACAATCATTGAAAAATCACACATAGACTCCTGTCTTCATTTGAAGTTAAACATTTTATGAGAGGAAAGGGAACACAATAAGGCAGCTGATCAATTTAAAGAGTTACAATAACTAAGTAACCTTGTACAAATTGTAAAGTCCTCTTCTTTTTTTTTTTTTTTTTTTTTTTTAGTAAACACGTCCTCTTGTCTTGTACCATGAATTAGGAGCTTGACAACACATTTGAATATTAAGACCTAATGTTTGGTTTTAGAAATTATAGGATATGCAAGACAAATTATATGCAAGATTATATGTAAGACAAACCATGAATTCCCTGTCAGATTTTACAGATACAAAGAGCTGTAAAATATGATGTTTTATCTGACTTCCTGCATCACAGTATAGGTCTGATGATATAAAATAAGATTAAGATCATACATAACTATCCAAGCTCCTAAAAAACATCCAGAGGTCAATGAAGAACCTAAGAAATGGCATCCACAGCCACATTATAAAGCCCCAAATCCCCTATGGTGACCCATATTTCCATGCCAGGATGGGTCTGCAGGTCAGTCTGTGTTCAACAGACATCTTCTCCTCCAGCTTCACTGAAAAATTTGAAATTTTTAAACAATTCATTAATGAATCCTGGAATCCCACAAATGACCCCCATCAATGTCTGGAAATCATTCAAGGTCAAATATCTTTTTTTTTTTTTTCCTGCAAAGCCTGGGATCCTGTCATGACAGCTCAGCTGGCTGCATCATATCATCTCAACTCATGATCAGGCAGAAACTTTTGAATACACACTCGTTATACAGTAATCATCACTGTTTATGTATAGTAAAAAAAAAAAAAAAGTAAAGAAAATAAAAACATACACTGTTGCTCATGAAGTCGGAATAACATATATTTACCTCTTCCTGTGAAATGATTTTGATGAGGTGATTTATTCTTGAGAGGTAAAATATAACTGGGACTCAGTATGTAATCATTGTACATGGTGAAAGGTGATTACTGATGTGTATAAACAGGAATAAAAAGAGGAATGTGTCTGAAAACGAAATTATTCCAACGTGATGGGCATCAGTGTATAAGCCTATATGACTGAACAGTTCTTTTTTTATTTGTATTTTTTTAGAGTTTATGGAGAATGACCAGAATATATCTGTATAAAATTTACCCCAGAAGAAAAGAAAAGAAAGAGTAAAACCACGTTGAAGGGGGATATAGTTGAAGGGGGAAAACCGTTGAAGGGGGAAAACCATATTTACATTAATGTGGATCTACTTTCAACATTTTCTGCCCAATGAGGCCCACTCTCTATGGACCCCACGTCCACCCAGGGGTCAGCAGTATCCATGTTTGACGTGCCCACTGGGATCCCTGACCTCTATTCCCCTAAATCACAGGTGTTAAACATATGGCCTCTGGGCCAAAACTGGCCCACCAAAGCATCCAATCTGGCCTGTGGAATGAAAAAAAAATTACACTGAAAATATGAACAATCAAGGATGTCAAAATCATTTTAGTTCAGGTTCTACATACAGACCAATTTGATCTAAAGTGGATCAGACCAGTAAAATACTATCATAATAACCTATAAATAATGAAAATTCCAAATTTTTCTCTTTGTTTTAGTATAAAAAAGTAAAATTATATGAAAATATTTACATTTAGAAACTATCATTTCACAAAAAATGTGAATAATCTGAACAAATATGAACAACCTAAAATGTCTTAAGAGAAGTCAGTGCAATTTTACCAAGATTCTGGCTGTTTTTTAATGTTTTGTGTATTTGTAGATTCACTGTGACCAATAAGTTGTAATGTACATGTGTGAATGATAAACTGAGGCAGGATATTGGTAAAATTGCATTTATATTTCCGAAGGCATTTCAGGTTGTTCGTGTTATTCACATTTTTAATGAAACTTTGTAGATGTAAACAAGATTATAATGTAATTGCACTTTTTTCTGCTGTTCATATTTTACTGTCCACTTCAGGTCTCAGTGGGCTGAATGTGGCCCCTGAACTAAAATGAGTTTGACACCCCTGCCCTAAAGGATGTCTGGGAGACCCCCAGACATCCCCCATGAAGAGACCCCCAGAATCAGCTCCAAGGCCTTCATAAGGAAGAAGAAGAAGAAGAAGAAGAAGAAGAAGAAGAAGAAGAAACAACTCCTCACCCCTCGGTCGTTAATGACCCACGGACACAGACAACACATTTCACCTGGAGGGTCGTGCTCGGCGTGGATCCTCCTGTCGGACCGTCCGGGTCTTGCTCTGCGGATCAAAGCATTCCTGATTGGGCCTCGGCGGCCCGGGGTGGCGGCCCTCCCCTCCGCCGTAAATTACCCAGAAGTGGCAAATAAAGCTGCACCTGCGGCTGTGACGGCTTCACCTTCACCACATGGAGGAGCGGTTTTAGCCTGTGTCCTCATCTGGACGAACCGGCGGAACAGCAGAGCTCCACACACAACTTTATGAAGACCAAACATCTGCACCTTCACATTTCACTCAGGGGGATTCCTTTGCCTTCGTCTATGCTCTAAATGTTAAATCAGATCAGATAAAAAAAATCCTATAAATATTATTCTTATACTATATATATATATATATATATATATATATATATATATATATATATATATATATACATACATACATACATACATATAACATATGTATATATATGTATATATATATATATATATATATATATATATATATATATATATATATATATATATATATATATATATATATATATATATATATATATGGAGAGAGAGAGAGAGAGAGAGAGAGAGAGAGAGAGAGAGAGAGAGATAATGGCTCTAATTTTATTTCACAAACCCACTGCCTCATTCACCTACATTTGAGAACAGGCTATAAAACTCCCGAAAATGGATTATTAACGAGCACTAATTATATAAATAGACTACTATAGCCTATGTTTACTACTGTTTGATTTCTTGTTACTATTTACACTTTAAGAGTTTTTTTAATCGTAATTTTAATTTGTTATGAGGCTATATAAATTTCCTTAATTTCGATTACTTTTTCGTTGTTTCTCTCTTTATCTCTGTTTTTGGAGCAAATGGAACTTTGTCTGTCAAATATTACACAGACCTAGGAGAGCAGCTTTTCGTCAATACAACACTTTGGCGGAAATGACAACATAAATTGTATTATTATTATTATTATTATTATTATTATTATTATTAATAATAATAATAATAATAATAATAATAATAATAATAATAATAATAATTGGTTATTATTATTATTATTATAAAGTTTTGTTTACTTCGATTTCAAAATAGCCTACCATTCAGGGTTCCTAACACTTAACCTGCTGTTGTTTTTTTTTTTTTTCTCATAATCGAACAAAAGGCTGTCGTTTTGTCAGTTACCACGGAACAAGGGCACGGCACTGAGTAAATCCTGCGTGTCTTTCGCCACTCGGGATTCAGTCAGTAAGTCAAACAAAGAGCACGGTATAGGTCGTCGTTACATTCCTCTTGAAAATGTCTGAAGTGCTGCAGCCACACCCAGACATGGATCTCAAAAATAAAAAATGGAAAGGAAAAAAAAGGACAAAGGCCAGCAACAACAAATAGTATTTCACTTTCAACCGCAAAACATACAATTCAAGATGAATATGAGAAGTTTTTTGGCTAATCTTTATTTCCAGGTATTACAAATCGGATTTAGTTTATACTGTCCGTGGCTGTCTGATCAGTTCATAAAGGCTGTTGCCGTCATGGATGGAATTCTCCTGCATGCTGACATTGTGTTTTTCCTTGTGTGTATTTGTTGTGTAAACACTTGTGGCAGGCCTGAGGACAGACTGTAACAACCTGCGGGACGTTTCTCACCTGTCTGTACACATGCATTAAACACTTCAGATACACATAGGACATGACTACAGCTACAGCTCAGCTACTGTATGATCCTGATGATGACAATCAGCTTAGACTACACCAATAAACTGGGGCCTTGTTTTCTATTCATTTACTTATAGGCTGCTTAAGATTCTTAGAGGCCCATATCAAAAATTACAAATAAATAAATAGGCATAAATAAAGTTGAACAAAATAGGTTACTTAATACTGGAAATGTAATTTTGAACATATTTAGACATATTTTATGAAATACGAAAAAATTAAATAAAAATAATAAGCATGTTACTGTCTTTACACTAGGCTACGTGTCAATTCCAGACAGATAAAACCTGTTGGCACTATAAAAATTTTAGATAGACCTAAATAATTTTGGACTGCAGCCTACTTTCAGCAGCCTTTACATTCCCGCTGCAATAATACGTAATATTTAGGCTTAGCAAACAATAGGATACAGTCATCATAAGCGTACATTGTGAAGCATGAGGTTTTTTTTTTTTTTTTTACGAAAGCCTGGGCATCCTAAACCCATTTGACTGCAAATCAGTAGGCTATATAATTTACATATTGTCTATTGAACTCGGCATACCCAATGTGTTTAACAATATCGCTGATTTTAAGAAAAAAATAGGGAATGAGAGGCGGACCTTTTAATATGCTAATATTATGCTACTAATTCATCTCCACATCTCTGTTAAGCAGGCCGTGCCGTTTGTAAGTGGCGTGTTCCACAAGGTAAAAAGGGCTCCAGAGCCACAAGTGTTAGTTCATTCGTTTGGCACCAGTGTATAAATTAAATAAAAGTAGCCGAACTTGTAATAAATGTGGTGTTTATTGCTCGGTGCCTCGGACTACTCCTGAAAAGTGAAATCCCACAAACGCAAATATAATCTAATGTACGCAAATGAACGTCAACTCAGAGAGGTCTGCTCCGCCCACACACAATGGCTCCCGCGTGCGTGGAGAAGCAGCCAATCAGATGGCTGAGACGGCAGAGTCAAAGACTTCATAGAAGTGCCGCTCCGCGTCTCCTCCTCAGATTAAAATTGGATTTTGTCAACGCACCGAACAGTCTGTCACCAACTCACCTGAAACCAGCCCAGATCCTTACAGGGCTCCTCTGGACCCGGTCCCGGTCTGATTCTGGGATTCAGCACGACTTGGCTGGACTGGACATCTGAGCCAACCTCTGGAGGTAAACTCGATTTTTCTCGCGATTTATTTGGTTTACAGCGGTGAGAAGAAAAGAGATGTGGACGAGGTCACAGTGGAGAGGAAGTGTTTGAATTAACATCCTGAATTAGCCGGGCTATTGACGAGGAAGGACACAAGCAGAACAATTAAACAACTCCTTCCACTTATAGGCGGAGATTAGTTCGTTTTGACAGAAGTATCATCAATTTAATCCGAATGAGGAGGACGCGCGTGACGTGTCTAATGAGGCTGGGATGTACTGAACATTAGCTGAAGGTTTTGTTTTTTTTTTTGTTTTTTTTTTTTTGCGTCTTTCTTTTCTCTTCAGATGTAAAGTTATAAAGGTTTTCCACCTTAAATAACTGGCTGCTGGAGGTGCATGAAGTAGGATTAAAACCATTTTGCGTCTTTTTTAAGTCTTTATTTACTGAACTTATTATTATATTAAAGCCATTCATGGCTAACCCTTGAAATAAAACCAATGTTCTAATAGGCCTATAGTCAGCTACAACCTACATTTAAACAGTATTTAGCCTGTTATTTTTCTTAGGGTGGACGAAAGTTATTAGGCCAAAGTATTTGTTTATTTGTCTAAACGATAGCAGCCAGTTTGTCTAATGAATGAATGCGTTTGTTCGTGTGGATCTGCTCTGTCAGAACATCTGACACTCACTTTCTTCTGACTCGGCCTTCTCTTGCGGCTCTGGGCTCTAATTCAAGTCCGTTCACATGTGTAACCGTCTGTTTGGATTTCCTTTGCAGAATTAACCTGGGGGGTAAAGCCACAGGAGGACAGGGCAGACATGACGGACGCCGCCAGTTGCGAGTTTGAAATCGACGTGGAGAGCCTGGAGACCGAGAGCGACGACACGGTGGACTGTTCGAGCCGCCCGGGCTCGGCACCGCTCGGTCCGTCCGTCGCTTCGGCCTCAGAGGAGGACGCGGACAGCGGCAAGGCGGAAGACGGGAAGCCGGGCCCCAGCGGCCTGAGCTCCGGCGACCAGAGGAAGCTGAGCCGGACCCCGAAATGCGCCCGCTGTCGCAACCACGGAGTGGTGTCCTGCCTGAAGGGACACAAGCGCTTCTGCCGCTGGAGGGACTGTCAGTGCGCCAACTGCCTGCTGGTGGTGGAGAGGCAGCGGGTGATGGCGGCGCAGGTCGCGCTGAGGAGGCAGCAGGCCACCGAGGTAAGAGGAGGGTCCGGGACTGTGTGTGGACTGGCTGAACACTGCAGTCTGAGCCGGGCTAAAGGGACACATTCACACAACTGAGGTGCATTCAAATGATTTTAGTTATCGACAGCCCACAAATTGGTTCACACGGGAAAATACTGGAATATAAAATCAAAACAAATAAATAGGCAATCTTTGGTGCAAATCTCATTTCACACATAAGACATTTAGATTTGGAACGCGCTAAATTGCATGCCTCCAAATGATTTTATTTCCTTATCCACTTTAGCAGCATCGAAGCTGCTGTTTTGTGTGGATTTCCAGATAAAATTAGATTAGATGAGTCAACCGTTTTGTCATTGCAAAGGTACAGACAACAAACAGCTGTTTGGCATCCAATCTGAAGTGCAAATAATCAGAAACTTAGTGCAGATATTTAACAACTAAAATAATGATATTTAAAGGTGTTTTATCTTAATGAACTGCTGAAATCTCTTGGATGACAGATGAAGAACTCTTGGGGGGAAAAAAAATCCAGTTGAACTTTATAAACAACCTGAAGATGAATAATGACATGGACCAGTGAGAATTTACATTTTAACTTATTGTATTTTTGTATGAACAGACATTAGATGGCATTTTATTTTATCATACACATTAAACAAAGCAGGACATGTATACATTTTTTTTCAGTCGATAGCCATCAGTGTTATCGGTGTACTTTTAACTCACAAAATAATTTGTGACCATTAACTATTTGTAAAGGATATGGCTTTAATATGAATTACATTAAGTAATTAGTGGATCAGATCAAGATACAGATCAGTGTCCCTCTGCTTGTGTCACTGAATGAATATGAATTAGGTTGTTGAAGGTGTGAGATCATTTAGGAATCCCTACAAATTAGAAACCAGTGTTACCTATTGTAGCAAAATTTACAGAAAGAAACGCAGATGTTTTATCTCTCCACACATAATCTTTCCACATTTAAAATCTTCTCAGATCATTGTGCTTGTGTTGAATTATAATTACTGCCTGCGTCCAAACGGTTTTGTCAGTTTTTTGCTGCTCATATTCATTGTGTTTATTATTTGTAAATAAAATCACATAAGCAAGTAAGTATTATAAAACAAGTCATTGTGAATGCTGTCTGGACTTTTTACTCCTTAGTTTATTTGCAATGTTTGTGAAGCCATTTCTGTAAAAAAAAAAAAAAAAAAAGAAAAAAAAATCTGTATGTGTAAATAAATTATTGCTTAAAAGGGATACTTAGACTCTTCAAACACAGATGTGACGTGAACCTTATCTGAAACAAATCACTCTCTGCTTTTAGGATAAAGAAAAAAAAACATCTTCAAGGCAAAGTTTTAAGTTGTTTTCTCTATTTGTTTAGGATAAGAAAGGGATATCTGGGAAACAGATTCCGGCAGAGAGGAGGACAATATATCAACGACACATTCGACCATCCACCATGCTGGCTAAAAGCATCTTAGAAGGTAACTAAGATAAGTGACACTGTGAAAGCAGTGGCTGTTAAAGGTCCTTTCCCCATTTAGCTGTGGTCGCCCTCCTGTGCTGGTATAGCTTGGGTCTGTTACTCCATTAACACTTTAAGTTTGATTTATTCATAATCATGTTGCAGGTATGCATGCTTTTGGTGTCATAAACATTTCTCTGTGCATGCTTGACATGAGCTATAATCTAAAACACACTGCCTGCTCTAAGCCTTAAATTCAATGGCTGCTCTCTTTCTGACAGGATACCGTCCGGTGCAGTCGGACTCATTTCTTGCAGCCAACCCATCCCTGCCTCCTCCGCTGAGTGATCGCATGAGGAAGAGAAGGGCCTTTGCAGACAAGGAACTGGAAACCATCATGCTGGAACGCGAGTACAAAGAGCGAGAGCTGATGGACAGCCAGTCCGCTTCACTTCTTTTCCCCAACAGCATGGTCCACCACGCGGCCGAGTACAACTCATACAAGACGGCCTACTCGCCCACAGCACCTGCCGAGTCGCAGTCCAAAGAACTCTGCAACTTCCTGGCTCCCAATTGCCTGGACCTGCCCATGCAGTATCCTACTGGATCAGCCAATGTGGAGCTGATCTCATCCAATGTGAGCGTCGCCACCACCTACCGCCACTACCCTCTGCAGCCATCACGGGGAGGCTTCATGATGTGGCCCCGTGGTGCTGCCAACCTGGGTGATGCCCTGCTATACCAGCAGTGTCTGTTCAATGCTACAGCAGTCCAGAACATGAAGCCTGGAGCAGTGTGGGAGCCCAAGATGATGCCTGCCGAGAGTCAGCCACCGGAACAGGACGCAGCTGCTGCTCTGGTCTCAAAGCTGGAAGGGTCCCGAGCCGCTGCCGCCGCTGTGCTACAGGACTCTTCTTCAGAGCTCAAACATCCTGGTTCTGTCGTCAGTCAGGGGAGGCAAAGGGAGTGTTCGGCCTTCTCCCCCCCTAAGAAGAGCTTCGGACAGGCATTCTCACACAACAGCTCCCAAAACTCCAGCCAAGTTCTGAACAAGCTGAGCAAGGACAAGCAGAAACTGGGCTCCTTTCACTCTTTGATCCAACACTCGCTGAGTGAAAAAGGCAACGGCGACAGTTCTCCGTACTGCAAAGAGCTGTTAGAAGAGGCAGCCCGTAAATTCAGGGAAGGCTCTGCCAAAGACATTCAGAGTGTTAAAATCACAGACAGGTATGCCAAAGACTTCCTGTCAAAGCCTGCTGTGACAAAGATGGCCTCTAGCGAGTCCCTGTCCTTCTCGGTGGAAGCTATTCTGAAAAGACCCACACCTGCCATGAGCCGAGCATTCCATTAACTTCTGTTACTCTGTTGCACGATGGCAGGGTAGGACCTCTCCAAATCAACACATAGGCACTAACTGCACCAGAAATGATTTTCCACAGTCTAATATTAATGTACAGTATATATTATATTTTACATGTGCATGTTTATTAACTTTATTGTTGAGAGTATTTAAACATTATCCCAATGATTTTCTCATGTCAATAAACTTTTTAAGACTGAACTCTCTCCATAAAAAACTTGAATTTCTTTCTTAAGTTTCCATTCATAACTGAACAGATTGTTTAGGTCAGAAGTTAGTCCTAAATTGGCTAAAAGCAGGTTATTATTTTTTTCCCTCATAAACCTAAATGAAACTGGTCCTTAGGAACAATGACATATTAGAAAAAGGGGCATTATAACCAATGCTGTCATTTCTTGGTGTAAAAATACACACAATATCCACTTGAGTGTACTTGCTAAATAAGCCAGCTTTTTGTAGTTCATGTTTAAATTTGTCTGTGCCCACTAAAATTAAAAATATGTATGATATGTATATTCAGTTTGCAGTGCATTTTTAAATACATGTTCCTGATATTAGTTCAATCTAGAAACTTTGAATAGCTAATTGGTTATCACGTACTGGATAGATTTCACATTTACAAGTAGAGTCTTAGAATTATTTTAAGCACATATTAAAAGAAGTCTGGCATGCTTTATTTTTAGTTATTAAATGCATTTTTGCAGCACACATTGTAGTATGCAGTGGAAGTTTTCAGCCTTCATTTCTCATTTGCAACATTCATTTAAAGTACCATATGCTAATAAACACCTCGCTTTTTACTTGATATGAACTAAATATTGTGTGCTTGTTTGTTGTTGCATTTATACAGAAATACAAACCATGCTAAAACACATAAATTAAGTAAATGTAACAGTGAACATGTAGACAGTCTAAGTGTTCAGAAGTAGAAACGTGATATGAGTCCATCAATGTGGGCAGCAGCACCTCATCCATTTAAGATGCTTTTCTCCATTTCTTCAGAGTTATGGGTTCTCACTGAGTGTGTGTGTGTGTGTGTGTGTGTGTGTGTGTGTCTATGCTGAAAGACAGCCCCAAACATGGGTTTCACATGAGCTGCAGAACACTGATCCGTGCAATAATGAACAAGATGAGAGACAGCCTAAAGGAAAAAAAGGAACCACTAATCTTTTTTTTTCTGGTACAAAAGTTCACATTTCATCAACGTGAATCTGCAGCTGAGCTACACTGCTTGTTAAGACAAAAGCCCACTTGACTTCTTTATCCTTTTATTGCAGAAAACACGTGTCATGACCAGATGATGGATCTGTTATTATTTTAGAGTCCCGGGTCTGGGCTGATGGTTATGTGGTCAAGCAAGAAAGAACAATAGCGTGTGTTCTACAGTAGATATCTAAAAATACATTTTTTCATTCCCATTCCAAAAAAAAAAAAAAAAAAATCACCATTTCTATGTTATTATTGTTTAACAAGCTACTTTTCAAATTATGAAAAAAATCTACATGTGGTGTTTCTACTGATACATTTGTTTTTTTAAAGAAGGGAATAGTTTGACATTCAGTAAATTCATATGTGCTTTAACTAATGCTAACATTGTATCTGGCCAGTAAATATGTAGATGTTGGCTTCATAACTAACGTACTAAGCCCTTAAACTTACTGGTCTACATTGTGCTAACTGTACAACTGACAATTACAAATTATAAACAATTACAGTTATAATTAAAAACTGCAAAAATGACAGTTTGTCAAAATGAGAACATACAAATAAGGTTACCTGACTAAAAATGATACAGAGTAGTAACTTCCATTTCTGGTCAATTAATGCCTATGTCTAAAACAAAATAAATAGTTTTACACTTCAAGGAATATTGTTATTTGCTTTTACTGATGCCAAGTGAATGAAAAGGCAGGTAGCTTAGCTTAGCATAACAAAGAACCACAACTTACCTGATTAACATGGTAAACATTTGTTTTTGCTCATTTTGTATAAAAATAAAAATGTTAAAAATGATAACTTGACACCAATGACAATATTATTTCACTTAAAAAGTTTTTAAAACCACAAATAAATGGGTTTAAATATTCATTCTGAATGAACAATTTATTATTTGCTGTTATTAATTTCTAATGAATAGTTTGACATCCCTGAATTTTAAAAAAAAATATATTCTTGTAATATTCTTATTATTCCATTTTCACCGAAGTATAAAATGTCAACTGGTCGTTTATACAAAGCAAGGAGATATCCAGTCACTTTTGGAAATTTTTTCAAATGTTGAATTTTGTAAAAAAAAAATAAAAAAATAAATAAAATAAAATAAGTAAGTAAGTAAGTAAGTAAGTAAGTAAGTAAGTAAGTAAGTAAATAAATAAATAAATAACATTTTTAGCCAAGAGCCCTCAACTCTTGCTTCAGAATTTTTGAGCATGTTTATATTTTCAAAACTTTGTAAACAAACAACATAGCTAACTGTAATACACACACACACACACACACACACACACACACACACACACACACATATATAGTATATAATAAAACAACAACACATTTTTAAAGCAAATTTTGTGTGTAAAATATAAATATATAATATTATATACATATAAAATACAAATGTTCTTAAAATGTTACTAAAGCTTGAACAAGATGATTGACCAGAAACCTGGGAGAAGTAGTGGAGATGTTTCAAGATGCTGCTGTTCAATGATTTCTTTATATGACTAGTATTTGTGTCTGTCTGTGCAATAACTGTTTTTATATGTTTTAGCTGTGTTTATGTTTTGTTTCTGTTTTTGTTCATGTCTTTTTTTCCGTGTCTCAGGGAAATGAGAAACAAGAATTCCAATGTATCTTTACAACGATGTATCTGTGCAAATGACAAATAAAGTCTATTCTATTCTATTCTATTCTATTCTATTCTATTCTATTCTATTCTATTCTATTCTATTCTATTCTATTCTATTTGATTCGATTCTATTCGATTCTATATGTATGTATTTATTGTGTTTTATATTGCCGTATTACCATGTACTTCTGCTTTACTTTGGGATTTCCATTTCTTTTTCAGAAGAACATTTTCATCTGCTTCTTGTCCTGTAAAAACCCTGCACCCTGTATTGTAAAGTGTTCCACTGACTTTCAACTTCTGCTCCTTTTTGAGAAAAATATAGAGTTTAAAAACACAACTGATGCTTAATCACAGTGTGACTTCAAAAAGTGTTAACAAGACATTTGTGGTGATAATCCATCGGGTTGGGAATACTGTTGTCTTTGTGAAGTATTTTGCAACTGTTTTTTTTTTTTTTTTTAACACATGGCTGTCGTTCCAAACAGCTGCATAAAGACTGGCCCAATTTTCTTATTTTTCTTCAACTGTAAGCCCCGGGTGAGACAGTAAAGTCATAAAACTCAGCTGAACTGAATATTAATACCTGCTGAGGACTTTTAGTCTAGATCAATAATATTTCTCAATAACTCAATAACGGTCAGTCTTTTTAAGTGTATGTGTGCTTGTGTGTGTGTGTGTGTGTGGGTGGGGGTGGGTACTGATTTTTAAACTTATATGTAAAGCACTTTCTGCTACATCCTCAATGTATGAAAAGTGCTATATAAATAAAGACTGATTGCTTGATTGATTTCATACTGGAATGGGTCAATGATGTGCACTTTAATAAAAAGTTTTGGGTAAGGGAAAAAAAAAGATTTTACTGGTTTTAGAAGTATTTACTGTTAGGTGTAAAGAGTTTGGTTTTGTTTGTTTGTTTGTTTTTAAAATCTCCCTACACATTGGCAAGAAAGAAATATACAGGGTGAGGAAGCAAAATTTGCAATGAACATTTAGTTGTTTTTTCTCAGCAGGCACTACGTCAATTGTTTTGAAACCAAACATATATTGATGTCATAATCATACCTAACACTATTATCCATACCTTTTCAGAAACTTTTGCCCATATGAGTAATCAGGAAAGCAAACGTCAAAGAGTGTGTGATTTGCTGAATGCACTCGTCACACCAAAGGAGATTTCAAAAATAGTTGGAGTGTCCATAAAGACTGTTTATAATGGAAAGAAGAGAATGACTATGAGCAAAACTATTACCAGAAAGTCTGGAAGATACTATTAAAGAAGAATGGCAGAAGTTGTCACCCGAATATTTGAGGAACACTTGCGCAAGTTTCAAGAAGCGTGTGAAGGCAGTTATTGAGAAAGAAGGAGGACACATAGAATAAAAACATTTTCTATTATGTCAATTTTCTTGTGGCAAATAAATTCTCATGACTTTCAATAAACTAACTGGTCATACACTGTCTTTCAATCCCTGCCTCAAAATATTGTAAATTTTGCTTCCCCACCCTGTATATATTTATATGTATATTTTTTCTCATGTGTGGAATCTCTTCAGCATTAACAAAAGCGTAACATAAAAAAATGTTTGTGACTTATCAGTGTGTGTCCATGAATGTGTCATTGTGTGTGATAAGTGTTTATGTTTAATGATAGCCGTTAGGTGTTGAGAAGAAGGTGACAGTGTTTGTCTGCACTAACTGCCACTGATAAGTATCTGCTGAAGTCCATACCCTCTCCCTAAGTGTGAGATTTAACGTGTCAGCAGAGTGAACTGGACTGTTGACTTACTGACTCCTACCTCCACCCCCAGCCCCTACACTGTCCTCTTATCAACAGGCATAGTTCACACAGTAGCATTTTGTTTGGGGTAACGCAGGTGTCATTTGCCATTTAGGGACTTCAATCACTTTACTTCATGCTGTGACACTGTGACACACTCAGTCTGGGAATCTGGTCTTTGGTAGGTCTTGTTTCAGTCCTCAGAAGACACCGGAGCTTTGTTTGTTTCTTATACACACTAATGCGGTCGTGGTAAATGTCAAGATGCTCAAACTGCACGTACCCACTCTTAAAGTGATTTTCCATGTTTTTCCTTGTTTATTACTAACTCTCTGTTTTCTCTGCCCTCTTAACATTACGAAAAAAACATGCATAAAAAATACCAGACAATGGAAAGAAAAGCAACTACCATAAAAGTCAGTAAAAATACAATAAAATCATCCTCAAAGGTGCCAAACTGAATGTCCAGAGTGCAGAAGCACTGTATATAAAACATTCTTGATGATCTCAACTTGACATGCATCAAAATCACTATGTTTGTTTAAGCTAAGAATTAAAGTCGTAATATGTAATATTTCTACATCAATAAAATCCCAAAATGACTATCTCCTGTGTTAGATAGTTTTTTTGGATTATATCAATAAGAAATCCATAATTCTGTTCAATGTAAAAACCTGTTTCATTTCATGTCAGTACTGTCATATTCCTTTTATGGAGAAGCATGGTAAACATAGGATAAAATGTCAAGGCAGTAATACAGTGGTAGTAGTAGTAGTAGTAGTAGTAGTAGTAGTAGTAGTAGTAGTAGTAGTAGTAATGTAGTAGTGCATTACATTGCATATATTTTCTATTTACATACCATTTTACTACACACTATTCCAACAGAGAGCTATCTTTATATAGATATATTTTCCAATATCAAGTTGGTTACAGCTTAACAACACCAGCAAAATAACAATACAAGTCGATTTCTAAAGTGGCTTGACTTAAAGCTATACTGTACGATGTGGCATTTTCATACTTTTCTTTAGTAATCTTAAAATGCTCCTAATAAGCATATGGCAAACTAAAATCTAAAAGAAATCCACCAGTTTTTGAAACTCAAAAATGTTTAATTCTCATATATTTCTGATAAAAGTCTGACCAATCATTTTATTCAGTCCAAATAAAATGATTGGCCAAGCTTCCTGTTTGTCATCCTTTGCCAAATCCTGCAGCAGTTACCGGTGCCTCTGAATCTGACTCCACTGACCCATTTCACTCGCACTGCTCCTCCTGTCAAGGGCTGTGAATGGACTGTGCTGAAGGGAAAAAACTAATTTATTAACAGAAACAACTACCAAGGGGAACAAATAGAAAGACCTGTTTGCAGCAGAGTCCAGTGAATAAAGGATGGAGATAAAGTCTGGGTTATTATGGGGTGATGAGGTACAGTGAAGACAATGATCCAGTGCTGCACAGCCACAGACAAGACCCTTGAATACAGCTCCTAATGAAAAAGGAGCCGTGGCTGTGCAGGTGGATGATGGTATGTCTGATTGCTGAGGGAGGGGTCCGCGGCCACGCCAGAGGGGACCGTGACACCTCTGCCTCTACCTCCGCTTCCCACTGTGTGCGTCAGGGGAGAAGGGGACCATCAGAGGTTAGGCAGCAGGAAGTGGGTGGGACTTTGGAGGAAGGCGGGTTGTTCACGTTCAAATTTTTACTAAGTGCTGTGCGACACGCCAGATAGGTAGGTATAGCTTTAACTACTCTACAAAAAGGCCTATTGTTGCGTAAGTTCATGCGGCTATGTGAATAAATGTATATAAAAGTCAAAAAACAAAGGACACCAATGTTTGTGTCCCACTTAAAACCAAATGTTTTGTAATGTATGTCATTTAAAAGTTTATCTTCTGTCTATCTCTCTTGACTTCTTATCTGCTAGTATCTTTTTGGAACCCTGAACAAGTTGTTATTGTGTCTAATCTGACCCAAACCTGAGTCATGACATTGTCACAGCCCAAATTCAACAATTATGTGGCACTTTTTAATGCTAATTATATTCCCAAAATTGAGTTTTGGGGATATAATGGTTTTACCCTGAAAACTGCAGCTGGCGGTAAATATTCTTGGTGTTTTGGTGATAACTAGTGAAAGAACCCTATCGATTTCAGCTTCCCTATGAGTATTATAAGTCATCCAAATAGGGGCGCTTTAGTTGAAAATCAGTTTTGGACATAAATCAAGTATTAATGGGCTGATTGAAATAAAATTTGGTTCATATTGATTGTCTTACAAATGTCCATTTTCTGGCTACCACCCAGAGTTCATATGGTGTCATTTTCATTCACTAGGTGGAGTTTTGTGGGAAAAAAAATCATTCTCTGACCATTATTCCATCAGGTTGATGTAGCTCAAACTGAGTTCATATTGACTGTACAACAATTATTGTGGATAGATTTATATATAGAAGAGGATTGGGGGGATTTTGGGGATATACCCTTGCTGTTGGCCCCTGAATGTGTAAGCCTAATTATCAGT
Source organism: Sphaeramia orbicularis (assembly GCF_902148855.1). Classification (NCBI taxonomy): domain Eukaryota; kingdom Metazoa; phylum Chordata; class Actinopteri; order Kurtiformes; family Apogonidae; genus Sphaeramia; species Sphaeramia orbicularis. The sequence goes on along the minus strand of NC_043965.1, from coordinate 53,231,344 downwards.
GTGTATTTCGGTGCATATATATCATGGCTTATATCATCTACCAGGCTAATTTTAATGTAAATGTAATTATATATATTATATAATTTTAATTTTAAATATTATATAATTATAATGTAAATGTATTCTTAATAGCTAATTTATTTACCATAAGTTGAGTTGACTCACCTTATGTTAAGTTAGTGTGTGACCTCATATTAGCTAACACTACATATATATCAGTAAACATAATGTGATTAAAACTCTCACCATCTTTCAGATTTTAAGCAGGTTGTGATGGCAACAACTCCCATGACTCCATGCTATTCCACAAAATCATGACGCTACATTTAATTTTTTTTCAAATTTTTAAAATGATTTATTATTTTGATAATAACCCCTAGTGGGAGGCACTGCATACAGTACTGTGGGCTTAAATTATGCAAAAGCAATCCTGTTCATTTAGTTTGCTAGCCGCAGGCTATTTCTTGTTTTATGTATGTATGTATGTATGTATGTATTTATTCATTTGGCTATTACTATAAATGTATGCACAGACATTTCAGCTTAGAGTATTTTAGTTGTCAATCAAGTGTTTGGGCTTGTTTGACAAAGTCTGAGATTCTGATGAAATGTGTTCACTGCTGTGATACAAGAGCTCCATTCTTCTCCTGCCCTTATAGCATTTGGCTGCCCTGCCAATGACTGTGTGGTTGGTTTATAGCTTTATCACTGCATGACTCATCTCAACCCGTAACGCACTAACTCAAACACACAGACACACATACACAGCTCCAGACCTTTTCCAGGTGTCGAAGCAAACCATCCATCCCAGTGTTGTCTTTTTCTTGCCAGTGATTCCTAGTCCATCTGATAGGCTACAATCCTCTGCACATTAACAATCTATTAAGCACCACAACCTCAAACACATACATTCACATGGAGAAAAATCACACGGTACCTTATTTTGACTCTAGAGAATAAATGGCTCATGTTATATTTTGCATTGGTAATCAGTGAGCATGAAGGAAAGGGTGGGATCCCTATTCATTTTCAGCTGTGTTGTTTCTCTTCTCTACCAGCAGCAAGGTTGGGGACACTGGCTGGTTTGTGCATTCCTTCTCAGCACTTTGTAATCCAATAAGAAATGTGTAGCACTGCAGCTTTTTGACAAGTAGTTCCCACTTAATTACCATGTTTTCTTGGCTGACAGGCCCTGGGACCAACGGGGGCAAAAGGCTGAAAGGAGCTAGGCAGTCTCAACACAGATGTCTAGTTCTGAACTGGAGTCGCACATTTAAGTGTTTTGCTTTATACGTGAAATGAAATAGTTGTTTGAGTTAGGCTTACTGATCAGAGTAATAACATGCTATGTAGATACTAAAATTGCAAGGAAACAGCAAAAAGATTAAAAAGCAGAAGTGAACTGGAAGTTTAAAAAATAAATAAATAAAAAAATCAGAAGTGGTAACATTTGGGGGCTGGAGGTTATATCACCAGCGACAAGATACTCAGTATGTTTACATGCAAATCTTAGTCACGCTATGGTTTTAGGTCTAAAATTGTACATTGTATACTTTCTGTCCACTCTAATTTTTGAGCAGATGAGATGCATGCTGTGTTCTCCCCTTGTTTGTGTGGGTACTGGCCAGGTACTCTGGCTTCCTCCCCTCATCCAAAGGCATACACCGATAGGTTAATTGGTCAACCTAAAATTGCCAATAGGTGTGAATGTAACAGTGACTGGTTGTTCATCTCTATATGTCACCCTGCGATGAACTGACACCTCGTCCAGGGTGAAACTCGCCTTCGCCCATTGGTAGCTGGGATAGGCTCCAGCACCCCTGCAACCCAAGAGAGATCAGGATATGTGATGCATGCTGCCCAAGTTTCAGACCAGTAAATCTATTAGGATTATCTAAGTGCGTTAGTCCTACCTACTACTATACTTTGTTTTCAGTCAAACTAACATGTTTCCATGCACTGTTAAAGTGGAACAAGGCAACATTTTACCATTTTGGTTCTTCTTTGCTGTTTTTGTAGCATTTTTCTCTGCAGAGCTCCCCCTACGGTTTCGGAGTACAAGGGGCTAACAAGAACAAACATCAGCAACTCCCTTTAGTTACCATGTCCCAGCCCCATTAGCGATTAGCATGCTATCATCCCGGGGCTAACATTTACAACAAGATCTAGATTCCAGACCTTCACCTGTACACGAGACAAGTATCTTACAACACCAGCTAAGATCAAATATCAAGGATAATTGTTATGGCAGTCGCTATTCAGATGAAACCAATTAGACATGGGTTATATAATGAATATAATGAATGACATACATCTGACAAAAAATAGATTCAACAGACAAAATTCTGTGACTAGTAATAAAAACACACTCCTGGGGCAGAAAAAGGGCAGTCTAGTAAACTGAATGAACACCTACGTGACACAAACAACCATGATTACAAGTGAGTATGCTAACATCTTCGTTAGCCAACAAGCATCCAGGCATCATTCCTAAAATAAGTTCATAAAGAAGTCAACACTATTACGACCAATAGCATCATCAAGGGCACAAATCCACTGAAATACATCTACATCTGCCATTTTAAATGCTGTGGAAATGAAGGCATGGCTGGCTTGTGTTTTGCAACACAGGGGCCCATCTCCGTAGGAGTTTTTCCCTCTGGAGCCTTAAATCAGAAGTTATATCCTCCATTCTACAAAGTTCCCATACATGGTCTATCCATGATTAGAATTTTGGAACGTTTGGTGTCAACCAATTGACAGTGACACTATTAATTGCTGCTGTCAGGAGAATTAGAAGTAGATATATATTATCTCTACTTTCAAAGCCCTCAGGGATGGCTCCAAGCAGGGCATGCAAGGGCTCCTTAGGTATGTGTATTCTGAATGTGTCAAATAGTGTGGTATAGTGGTGTAGCTTGTGTTTACAGCTAGCCAGCGGTACCTGGCTAGGGGTGTGTTTGTGTGGTAGTGCCGTAAACTGTGACATTTCTCATGAGAGACAAGATCTTGGGCCACCGAGACAAGACCTAGGCTACAGGGACGCCATTGAGACGTTGCAAATGGCATATTCTGCCCTAGAGGCGCTAGTGGGAAGGGGGAGGGCTTCCATTCTCCCCCTAACAAGCCATTTAACCATCACAATTACTTTGAAATTGTGTAATTAAGGTAAAAATGCTGTCTAGTTCCACTTTAATGTCCAGTTTTAGTCAGACTAATGCAATAATTTGGCTTTGTAATGTAAACATGTAAACCCAATGACTGACTCTCTGCCATAGATTTCCACTGTGCTTTTCAAAATACTCATGTCAGTATATTCTCTCCAGCAATCATTCTGGTCACATTTGGTGTTTGGACCCTCTAACATGTCCTCTGGTGGTCCCTTAGTAAACTAGAACTATTAATGGTGTCATTAAGATTTAAGGTTTAAAAGATCTTATGTCTGCCATGTTGGGTTTTGTTGACAGGAATGAGCCAGACTTTCTGCTTATTGAATAAAATATTTTTTCTTGACAGCTCCACAGAGCTTGACTGTAAGTTTAGTTACACTTGCAAGACCATCAAATATTTCATGACAGTTACACCACTTGACAATGACAGCAATCTATCACTACCATTAACTCACCTATCACCCTTCAAGCCTTTTGTATGTAAGCCAATAGTCCTTTCTGCAAAAAGTGAAGTTCAAGGTAGCCAAAGTGAAACCTCTTGAATTAAAAAAGTAGCTAAAAACTCAGCAGGGGTCTGAGTTTTGAGCTGGCTGTTTACTTTGTCCACAGCCTACAGAGTGAACTTTAGAAAGCTAACATTAATGCTATCCTACTAAATATACTAACCACCAAGTAATGTTAGCTACAGTAACAGTAACAGTAATGTTGACATCTCTCAATATTGAGTTTGCAAGTCTGAATTCAGTGAGTACATTCTTGGTAAGAATGGCCCCAGAGATTGGACTTCTTAAGAACATATGTCTCTGTTATTGGAATGGTTGCACACTTGTGGACTTTCCTCACTGGCTCTGCCGTATTTCCAGCTTCCTAACATATTTCTGCAATCCACCATAACATGTCAATCCAATTTGATTTCAATACATTTGTACAACTATTTTCATGTCATTTATATTTTTTTATACATTTTGTATTTTCTTCAAAACTGGATAAACAAATTTCGTTGAATCTCATGATAATAAAGATGTATTTTCTTGCTACTCTGCCTCTCGCACATGTTCCAACATTGTATCACATCCTCTCATGACACTCATCTACTCAAAAACATTTCTGAAGTAAACTGTCACAGAAGCCGCCATTGCTTTCGAGAGTTTCACAAAATGCATCTGGGGATATTTGCCAGATAAGTCAACACAAGTCACCAACCAGTGCATCCTTGGTTTAAGCTAGGAGACAAGAATAACATTCAGGAATTACATCTAGTCTTGGTTTGTGTGAACTATTAAATGGAACAGTACTTGGTCTTCAACTGATGACGTTTCACAAGATCGCAAGAACAGAAGAACAGAAAAACAGAAAAGAATACATCTTGAGAAACACCTTTTGTGTAATGTTTAAACTCTCTAATTAGCAGTAGTGGGCAGACATATACAGAATGGGGGTGTGATGTCACAGCTGTAGCGCTGTGGGGGTTTATGGGAGAAATCGCTGTATCACACTGCAAGCTTGCAGTTGACTACTGTTGGACATTGATAAGTTTTGGTCAAGGGGACTATATAGGTACATCTAAAAAAATAGAATATCATGAAAAAGTTCAATATTTTATGTCATTCATTTCAGAAAATGAAACCCATATATTATATAGACTCTATAGACTATATAGTGATGATTTGGGCTGCCATGGTATCTGCTGGTGTTGGTCCTCTGTGTCTTCTGAAGTCCACAGTCAACACACCCATCTACCAGGACATTTCAGAACACTTCATGCTTCCTTCTGCTGACCAGCTTTATGCAGATGCTGATTTCATTTTCCAGCAGGACTTGGCACCTGCCCACACTGCCAAAGGTACCAAAAGCTGGTTCAATGACCATGGTGTAACTGTGCTTGATTGGCCAGAACACTCATCTGACTTGAACCCCATAGAGAATCTATGGAGTATTGTCAATAGGAAGATGAGAGACACCAGATCCTACGATGCAGATGAGCTGAAGGACACTATCAAACCAACCTGGGCTTTCGTTCCACCTGAGCAGTACCACAGGCTGATCACCTCCATGACACCACACACTGATGCAGGAATTCATGTAAAAGGAGGAACAACCAAGTCTTGAGTTCATAGAAATGAATATACTTTTCAGAACCCTGACATTTCTGTTTAAAATATACTTTTTTTTTTTTTTTTAATTGATTTTATGCAATATTCTAATTTTCTGAGACACTGCATTTTGGGTTTTCATTATCTGTAAGCCATAATCATTAAAATTTCAAGAACTAAGGCATGAAATATTTCACTCTATGTCTAATGTGTCTATATAATATATGGGTTTCACTTTCTGAAATGAGTGACAAAAAATATTGAACTTTTTCATGATACTCTAATTTTTTAAGATGTACCTGTATGTTGTGTTGTCGGATGTAATGTCCATTCACATGATCGACAAGGCCAAAAAAGAGACAACAGACTTTCTTCTTATGGTTTTCTCGCATGGAAACAGAGCCAAGGGAGTGGTGCTTCTGATGTTACCAAGCATGACACGAATTGCCTGGGTCTGTGCAGTATGATGAACAGTTTGCTAACATGCCACGATTGTTGAAAGTCAGTTCCAGGCATTTTCATTTGGGCGAGTGTACAAATTTCAGTTGGTGAATGATTGTGTTCTCATTTTGTTTTGTTCCTGAGAGGAGTTAGCTATAGGTTCCTCTGCCTTTTGTAACTGAGCACGGATTAGTGCTGTTGTTATTGTAGCAAAGTAGGTGAGCTTAGCAAGGCTAGTGGAAATAACGTGAGCTGCATTTTGTAATCTGAAGAAAACACTCTGCTGAACCTCAGACATTCAAAGCAAGGTGTAACTGCCAGAAATAGAGACTATTTTTAATCACTGTAAGTGAAACATGTTATAACACCGGTGACTTAAAAACACACACCTACTACCCAGTACTGAACCGAACACTCTCCATGCTGCCATCTCAATTATGAGACTTTTGTGTTGTCATATCTGCGCCCTATTCTCTTTCAAAATAATTATCCCTCTTGGGATGAGTAAAGCTTATTGAATTGTAACAGTATGGTTTATCATATAAATTAAGTTTGAAATGAAGAGCTACTGCCCACTGCCGATTGCAATCCTTTGTTTCAACATGGATGCTTTTGTCTTCCCAAAGGTAAACCAACATATGAGATGGACGAGGCTCATCCAGACTGGGCTCCAACCCTTTATTTGGATCACCCTGAAGTGGCAGCCACATCGTGAGACCGACATGCTCGCAGACAACATACTGTAGATGTCATATGAATAGCCAGGGGATATGGGCATGAAGACACAGCTGCAGAGGAAGACGAACATGGGGCTGAGGCTGCTTCACTAAAGGCAGATGTCAACTTGATGCAAAAGACGTAGAAGAGACATGTGCTATTGCACACCTTAGGATCTATGTAGAAAGGGTAGTAGGTAGCTGGTGCAACATGTACACTGTCACAGAACAGAACATCAATCAGGTTGTTGCTTCCATGTGAGGATGAGGAGGTTCCTCTTCGTGATAAAATAGTTCATGTTTGTTGTTTATTACTTAACATGCGCCCAAGTGTTATTGTAAGGCCACAGGACACATGCACTTGAGTGACTGAAGAAAAAATCTCCTGCAAAGTGCAATGTAAAGTTGCTTGTACTTTTACTGAATTAGCAATTTTGAATCGCTAAAATTCAAGTACCATATTTCAAGTAACATCAAGTTACTTACTTTGAGTCAAGTAAAAACTTAAAAAGACAAAACACAAAGCTCTGTATTTTAACCCATAAAGGCCCAATGCGTGGCAGTTCCCTAATGAATTTTTCTCCATATTTAACCTTTCTTGAATGATTGATCACCATTTATCATATTATCCTCTGTATTTAGCATTTTTTCAGTGTAAATCAGGTATTTTCCTATATTGAATTCACTGATCATGTACATCAGGGGTCACCAACCTTTTATCTTCTGTGAGCTATGTTTACATAATGAAGTTGCTGGAGAGCTACTCTAATTTCTTTTTTTCTTTTTTATTTTTTTACACAAAGTCTTTTTTATTGGTATTTATGCAGGGACTCTACAAGATTGTGTTTCAGACATGAATTAATACAAACAAGAACAGTCCCCACCTCCCACTTCCCGCCCATGTTCCAACAGAACCCCACCCCTAACGAAACAAAACAAAACAAAACAAAACAAAACAAAATAATACTAAGAATAACCAAAAAAAAAAAAAAAAAAGGGTCACTGTACCATTTAGCAGATTGGCTTTAATTTCTCTATATTAAAGGGTCCATCTTACTAAACATCAGTATGGGTGATATCCAGCTTCTCTATATGTGTTAAAAAAGGTTTCCATATCTCATAGAATTTCTGAACACACCCTCTCGTAGAATAGCGGACTTTCTCTAGTGTCAGGTGGTGTAAAAGGTCACTGATCCACATCTTAAAGGTTGGAGGGTGTTTCTCCTTCCACCTACGAAGTATTAATCGTCTGGCAATGAGAGAGGCAAAGGCTATCATATTCTTTGCGTGTTGGTTGTGATGAATGGTTTGTGAACTTATTCCAAATATTGCAGTAATGGCAGAGGGCTCTATACGTGTCTGTAAAACGTCTGAGAGGGTTTTAAATATTGGATGCCAGAAATTATCTAATTTTGAACAGAACCAGAATGTATGTGAAAGGGTGGCTGGTGTTTGTTTACATTGATCACAGATGGGATCAAAGCTAGGTATAATCCTTGCTAGTCTCACTTTCGACCAGTGGAGGTGATGAACAACCTTAAATTGAATAACTCTGTCTCGTAAACAGATTGAAGAGGAATGTATTCTGTCTAAAGCCTTTTCCCAAGTCTCCTCAGGGAGTTCTAGCCTCAGGTCTTCTTCCCATTTTTAAAAAAAATGATATCAGAGGTTCCAAATTATATGTATTTAATAAGGAATATACTTTTCCAATGGTCCCTTTGGAGCCTTGATTAACTGTTAGAATGGTGTCTAAGAGTATGGGTATGGGGTGGCTGTGATGGGAAGTGAGTGAATGATGCCATTACGAAACTGAAAAGTTGTAAAAACCTAAAGAAGTGAGACCTAGGAATATTAAATTTTAACATTAACTGATCAAAAGATGCAAATTTAGTGTCAATAAAAAAGTTTTCTATTGTAGTAATTCCTCTATTGGTCTATTCATTGAAAGCTGTGTCTATGATTGATGGTATAAATTGATGTTTTTTTTGCTGTTAGAGCACAAGTGGGCAGGTCTCTAAGAGAGAAAGCTCATCTAAACTGTGTCCAAATCTTAAAAGAGTGTTTCACAATCAAATTTGAGGTTAACTTAGATATCGATTCCAAAATAGGGAGTTTTGAGCAGAGTAATGAGTATAAAGATGTTTGAGGACAGGAGAATTTTTCCATTCGCAACCATTCTGGTGAAGTGTCATTAGATGGGGATTCCTTCCAATACAACATAGATCCAATATTGGAAGCCCAATAATAATACTGAAAATTAGGGAGTGACAAACCTCCGTATTGACGATGTTGTAAAATCTTTTTTCTTATTCAAGGATTTTTCTTGTTCCATATAAATATATAGTACCTTCATATTAATTTGTCCACAGATAAGAAAAAGGATTTAGGTAGTTGTGGGGGAATACATACAAAAATTTGGGTAGTACATTCATTTTAATCGTATTAATTCGTCCTCCCAGTGACAAGGGCAGTAAACTCCATCGTTCCAGATCGTGTTTAAGACGAGTTAGTAGAGGAGAGAAGTTTGCTTTGAACATATCTTTGAAGGCATGCGTTATCCAGATTCCTAAATATTTGAATTTTTGTGGACTAACTTTAAGTGGAAATAAATCAAAAGTTAATTTTTTTAGCTGTCACATTTACTGGCAAAATTTCACTCTTCTGTAGATTAATTTTATACCCGGATATTTTGCTGAATTCCTCAAGTAAGTTCAGGGTGTTTGGCAAACTATTTAAAGGGTCGGATAGGTATAAAAGCATGCCGTCGGCATACAGGGACACTTTGTTTTCTGAACCATATCTTTGAATACCCTTTATACAGTCTTCGCTGTGAATCCCCAAGGCTAATGGTTCTATTGAAATAGCAAATAAAAGAGGAGAAAGTGGACAGCCTTGTCGGGTGCCACGGTGAAGAGGAAAGTAAGGGGAAAGGTTGTTATTTGTTCGGACAGCTGCTAATGGAGAAGAATACAGAACTTTAATCCAAGAGATGAAGCGTTGACCAAAACCAAATTGTTTAATAGTATAGAAGAGATAGTCCCACTCCACCCCATCAAAAGCCTTCTCTGCATCAACTGATAATAATATTTCTGGGATGTCAGGTGGGGTGGGACCATGAAAGATATTTAATAGACGCCTTATATTAAAAAAAGAATGGCAACCTTTAATGAAGCCTGTTTGGTCATCGGCTATAACTGAGGGCAGAACCCACTCTAAGCGGCAGGCTAGCATTTTAGAGAGAATTTTACTATCCACATTCAAAAGTGAGATGGGACGAAACGAAGTGCAGTCAAGGGGATTTTTGTCTTTTTTAGGGATAAGAGAAATCACCACTTGTCACATAGTTGGAGGTAGAGAGCTGGTGTTAAGTGAATCTTCAAATACTGAAAGCAAGATGGGAGAGAGTTGTTCTGCAAATTTTTTGAAAAATTCAATTGGAAACCCATCCGGCCCTGGAGATTTTCCATTTTGCAAGGACTTAATTGCATTAGAAAGTTCCTCTACAGAAAATGGCTTGTCTAAATCCATTACAGTTTTATCATCAATTTTTGGGACATGTACAGTACAGGCCAAAAGTTTGGACACACCTTCTCATTCTTCGCATTTTCTTTATTTTCATGACTATTTTCATTGTAGATTCTCACTGAAGGCATCAAAACTATGAATGAACACATGTGGAATTATGTACTTAACAAAGAAGTGTGAAATAACTGAAAACATCTCTTATATTCTAGTTTCTTCAAAGTAGCCACCCTTAGCTCTGATGACTGCTTTGCACACTCTTGGCATTCTCTTGATGAGCTTCCAGAGGTAGTCACCTGAAATGGTTTCCCAACAGTCTTGAAGAAGTTCCCAGAGATGCTTAGCACTTGTTGGTCCTTTTGCCTTCACTCTGCGGTCCAGCTCAACCAAACCATCTCGGTTGGGTTCAAGTCTGGTGACTGTGGAGGCCAGGTCATCTGGCGCAGCACTCCATCACTCTCCTTCTTGGTCAGATATCCCTCACACAGCCTGGAGGTGTGTTTGGGGTCATTGTCCTGTTGAAAAATAAATGATGGTCCAACTAAACGCAGACCGGATGGAATGGCATGTCACTTCAGGATGCTGTGGTAGCCATGCTGATTCAGGTTGCCTTCAATCTTGAATAAATCCCCAACAGTGTCACCAGCAAAGCACCCCCACACCATCACACCTCCCCCTCCATGCTTCACGGTGGGAACCAGGCATGTAGCATCCATCCGTTCACCTTTTCTGCGTCACACAAAGACACGGCGGTTGGATCCAAAGATCTCAAATTTGGACTCATCAGACCAAAGCACAGATTTCCACTGGTCTAATGTCCATTCCTTGGGTTTCTTGGCCCAAATAAATCTCTTCTGTTTGTTGCCTCTCCTGAGCAGTGGTTTGCTAGCAGCTATTTGACCATGAAGGCCTGATTCACGCAGTCTCCTCTTAACAGTTGTTGTAGAGATGTGTCTGCTGCTAGAGCTCTGTGTGGCATTCATCTGGTCTCTAATCTGAGCTGCTGTTAATTTGCGATTTCTGAGGCTGGTGACTCAGATGAATTTATCTTCAGCATCAGAGGTGACTCTTGGTCTTCCTTTCCTGGGGCGGTCCTCATGTGAGCCAGTTTCGTTGGAGCGCTTGATGGTTTTTGCGACTGCACTTGGGGACACATTCAAAGTTTTTGCAATTTTCCGGACTGACTGACCTTCATTTCTTAAAGTATTGATGGCCACTCGTTTCTCTTTACTTAGCTGATTGGTTCTCGCCATAATATGTATTCTAACAGTTGTCCAATAGGGCTGTCATCTGTGCATCAACCTGACTTCTGCACAACACAACTGATGGTCCCAACCCCATCAATAAGGCAAGAAATTCCACTAAGTAACCCTGACAAGGCACAGCTATGAAGTGGAAACCATTTCAGGTGACTACCTCTGGAAGCTCATCAAGAGAATGCCAAGAGTGTGCAAGGCAGTCATCAGAGCTAAGGGTGGATACTTTGAAGAAACTAGAATATAAGAGATGTTTTCAGTTATTTCACACTTTTTTGGTAAGTACATAATTCCACATGTGTTCATTCATAGTTTTGATGCCTTCAGTGAGAATCTACAATGAAAATAGTCATGAAAATAAAGAAAATGCGAAGAATGAGAATATGTGTCCAAACTTTTGGCTTGTACTGTATTTTTCTGAAAAAAGAATTGAATAAAGTATGGTTGCCAAGGGATTCACTATCATATAGCTTTGCATAGACCAAGGTTATTATCGTTAACGAAAACGAACGAAATGACGAAAACTAAAATTGAAAAAACATTTTCGTTAACTGAAATAAATAAAAACTCTAATTAAAAGAAAAAAACGATAACTAACTGAAACTGTATTGTGAGCTTACAAAACTAACTAAAACGTATAAAAATTATGGATACAATTCCCTTCGTTTTCGTTTCTGTCAATGTCGGATTGATATGAAATTAATTTCTTTGGCTCCAGCAGTTTGAGCTGGTGACACCATACGACACTACACAGTCTGTCATGTGTGGTCACTGGTGGTTTCCAGTCGTCTTCTGGTCCCCACTCTACCTGGAACATACAGACTAAAGCTGGGACACAGCAGCACAGTCCTGTCTGGGGTTTACTGTAGTGATACATGGGTCGGGTTTTTTTTTTTTTTTTTTTTTTTTTTTTTTTTTTTTTTTGGCGTACCGTGTGTGTGCGCGTGAGTGACAGACAGAGCTGAGCTAAAGTACAGAGTCAAACAGGACTAGCATCCAGGTTAAAACTGGAGAGTTTATCACCATGAAAAGGCCTTCCAAGCCCTGAACTGCACAGTTTAGAAGAGGAGAAAAGAGGAGGATCAAAACTAATCCAATTACAGAGGTATGGAACCTGTTAGAATGTTAAAAAACGTTTGATGTTACTAGCAACAGCTAGCTGAACTGAACTGAAGCAAAGTTAGCTAATAATGGAACTGGAGATGATTAAGAGATGAGAGATCTGCTAAGGTGTGTGTTTACTGATGAGGAACTGGGTTATATATGTTTATAAGTGGTTTGTATATGTTTCTGTCTGCTTTAACTGCTGGTTAGCTGGTTTATAATAGGTTCCTATCTGCTTTAACTGCTGGTTTATAATATGTTCCTATCTGCTTTAACTGCTGGTTAGCTGGTTTATAATATGTTCCTATCTGCTTTAACTGCTGGTTAGCTGGTTTATATATGTTTCTATCTGCTTTAACTGCTGGTTAGCTGGTTTATAATAGGTTCCTATCTGCTTTAACTGCTGGTTTATAATATGTTCCTATCTGCTTTAACTGCTGGTTAGCTGGTTTATATATGTTTCTATCTGCTTTAACTGCTGGTTAGCTGGTTTATAATATGTTCCTATCTGCTTTAACTGCTGGTTAGCTGGTTTATAATATGTTCCTATCTGCTTTAACTGCTGGTTAGCTGGTTTATATATGTTTCTGTCTGCTTTAACTGCTGGTTAGCTGGTTATATATGTTTCTATCTGCTTTAACTGCTGGTTAGCTGGTTTATATATGTTTCTATCTGCTTTAACTGCTGGCTGCTTTGTGCATCTCCTGTCATGCTTTGCACATCTTTGCATTGTTTCACGTAAGTGACGTTGTGTATGGATTGCACCCCACCTCAACCTGCTATAGGGAATTTATACATTGTACGGTACATTGTGTCTCTGCTCAGTCCATGAGCCGCCCTAACCCGACCCCCAAATAAAGTGTCCAGGGTAGCCAATATCCACGCCTCACTAATTTCTTTGAATAGGATGATGAGGAAGATAAAATATATGAAATAACTAAAACTAATACTAAAACTAAACTAAACTAAACTAAAACTAAGCATTCAGAAAAAAAACGATAACTAATAAAAACTAACAAACCTGCTCTAAAAACTAATTAAAACTAACTGAATAAGAGAAAAAAAAAGTCAAAACTAATTAAAACTAAACTATAATTAAAAATCCAAAACTATTATAACCTTGGCATAGACACTATAGAAGCATGAGTTTATTTTAGAATGGTCTGTGTGTCTTGTGCCCATTTCATCGTTTATCTCTGCTATTGTCCTATCTACAGATTTCTGATGATTCAGGTAAATCATGTCCTTATCTCAACTACCAATACTGATCCCAGTCTTTTATACAAGTATTTTCTTTAGTCAATCCTGAGTTGTATATTTTTGAACAATAGTTAATTTGTACATCTTTTTAAAAGTTTTGTTTAGACTGTTTTAATCGATCTTCCAGGCTATACCAAAGATTAAGTGCTCTAACAGAAATACACTTACTTTTCTTATTTGTTCTTGCCTTAGCTTTTTTAAAAATACCGGTTCCTCTGACACTATACTGACTTTTTCTGCCTTCAAACATCTCCTGGATGTAAGGAGGGAGAAGATTATTGTGTGCCTTGTACATCACTACCACTGTATTAAGGTCAACAAGATCATGTATTTTCAGTAAATTAATCTTTGTAAAAATAGTTTGTTGGTGCATAAGAATCTGCATTAGTAATAATTCTTATTGCTTTTTTTGAAGTAAAAAGATAGGATGAATATTTGAATAGTAGTTGTTTCCCCATATTTCTGCACCATAATTTAGGTATGGAAGAATGGTAGAATATATACTATGAAAAGTGAATATTTATCAAGCATAGTTCTCATTTTACCAATTACGGCTATGGTTTTAGGTAATTTTGTCTTCAACATATTTATATGCGACTTCCAATCAAGTTCACCATCAATGGTAACGCCTAAGAGCTTACCAGCAAGGGCTCTTTCAATTTCTTTGCCATTAATTTTGATTTTAATTTAATTAATTTATCTTTCTATTTCCAAAAGTAATATATTTTGTTTTTCTCAGATTCATTGAAAGTTTGTTGACAGAAAACCATTTTTTCAATGCTATGAGCTTGTTTTGTACTGTGACTATGAGCTGCTGCAGGTCCTGCCCTGAGCAGTAGAGGCTGGTATTGTCAGGATATAATATACATTAAAATTTTTCCAAAACTTCACAGACATCATTAATATACATTATAAACTATTTGGAACCCAATATAGAGCTTTATGGAATTCCATGTGTAATTTCTTTTTTAACTGAATCCACTTTGTTTATATTGGTATCTGTTACAGAGGTAACTTTCCGGCCAGGCGTATGCAGGCAATTGAGAACCAGTACAGTTGAAAGCACTGGATGAATGAATGCAATATGACAAAATTCTTTGACAGATAACATCAAAGATAACATCTTTAAGGAGAACTCTTGGTCAAGAAAAAGCTAATTTAATTCATTCAGCAGAAGCTCAGAAAGTCTACACGGCAGTCACTGACAGTAATAACCATAATCGCATATTTGAGGATCGCACATTCTGATTTTGAAGTCCAACAGAAGGTCATAGAGAGATAAAACCTTGACCTTCACCCCCTATTTTGGGGTGGGCTTTCCAATGGTGCCACCCTCGTTTTTGTCAGAATCTCCATTCTGGAAAGAAGGCCATTTTACTTCCTGAAATGTGGGTATCTCAGGAATAGAAGATTGTAGAGACATGGGACCAAGACTGGAGTGTTCAGCGACCCCAAAATAGGTCTGAGACCACCCACTGCCAACTCTGTCTGACGTTTGGTTCTGGAGATATTCAGAGTCAAATGTTGCTCATTGAAATTATTTCTCCAAGTGTGGACCCCAAAATATACCACTCAGAAACTGTCCACACTTGCTGGTCATTTCATTAAAAACCTGTCCAGAGAAATCTGCTTAGTTCTTCTGTTTAAACATTCTGAAAATGCACAGGACCATTGTCATTAAAATAAAGCAGCTGCATGACCTAAACTTAATTTATCTGGATGATTTTTTTCAACAAAATCAGAAACTGCTGTCCACTTTCTAACACTTAAATTTACTCATAGAGATAGCCTCCTCCACTACAGGGAATGCCGTTGTGAACCGAAACATGGGTTACCAGCACAGAGCACACTGTCTGGTACACGTCCATGACTTTAGCAGTGCTGCTCCATTGTGCATGTGCGCATATACAGGGTGTCCCATAAGTCTACATACATAGGAGACATAATACATATGGTTCTAACATGTATTTCTTTATATTTATTCTTTATAGTTCTTCAGCAGTGGAGGACACACATTGAAATGTGTTCCCGACAAAATGGCAGTCATATAGAGCATATTATATAAATAAAAATGGTTTATGTCAAGAAACGTTTATTTTTCCTATGTATGGAGACTTATGGGACACCCTGTACATGCCATCTGCCACATGGATCTGTTGCGCTTTAAAGGCATGAGTGACACACCCTAAATAACTGAACTAAATGACAGATCCATAACAGTCCTTGTTTGGGAATTTCATAATTTCCTCCAGTGCATCTGAATGCTGGTGCTCCTAAATGAGAAGTGAGCCTGTGGAGGCTACACCTGGAGGAGGAGCACCTGCTCATCCTGCGAATTTCTACTGAATTTCCACACAAAAATTCTCAAGTCCAGTGAATTTCTCTTCAAAGAACTGGTTTCATTTATCAGTCCCAGTGGTCAGTACCGTCATTTTTCACTGAACCCTGTTTGCTGCTATAACATACTGGCTTCTCAGGCTCGTAAACAATTGTTTCAACCAGCACCTGTTCTCTTGTTTTTGTTGTTTCAGTGGCTTCTGGCAGTGTCATGTACTTCTGCTCCCTGTGGGAAAAGCACAGTGTTTTTGCTAAACAAACTGACACTTGCAACTCTCAGCCAAAAAAAGTGAACAGTCCGAGCCTCTAAGTAAACAATAATCTGTCTTCCTGAGGACATAAAGTAATTAACCTCTACAGAGTTCCCTGAAAGAGATAGAGATGCATGTTGTCTTTTTGCAAAGGGAGGCCATGTCATGTCTGTAATGTTTGCCTAAAATGATTGACTTTATTTAGCTCTTAAAATGTAATTGTTCCATAAAGTCCAGATCAATTTGCAATCGCAATTTACTTGACGATTAGTGATGTCTCCTTGGGAATCAATTTGAAACATTCATGCAAGGATCAGGTAGAAAGCAAATTCAGCCACTTCAAATCCAGATGATAGTCACATTTGCAAGTTTAGGCAAATAATTGTAAATCTTTGAGCAGCCAGTGTTTAGAAAGGTGAACTCTGAGAGAGGAGAAGACACTGATGAGACCATTTCCTCCTCATGTGATGCCTACGAGCAGTACAACAGTAATTTTTAAAGTTTTCATCAGGATTTTCTTTGATCATGACTTGAAATTTTTGCGTTTTATCCATTTTTCATTTGAGTAAACACATGCCCTTATTTTTGTGACAAACTTACTTTAACATCTCCACCTGCTGTGCTTTTGGAGGGAATTTGCCAGTCTAAACGTTTATGTAAATGCTATGGAAAAACACTTTGTGTCACATCATCCGGCAAAGAAAATATCATGATCCTCTGTACTTTTACAGCAGGCTGTGAACACTTACAAATGTTATTTTGGTCAGGCTTGTTGTGTTTGCACCTTCTGGATCTGTGCACTTTGTCACTACAGTATGAATAGGAACACATGAGCTTTTGCTGTGGCCTGAGTGTACATTTCTGCCTGTAGAGATCCGTGCAGATGGTACAGCTGTGATTCTAGTAATGC
Source organism: Sphaeramia orbicularis (assembly GCF_902148855.1). Classification (NCBI taxonomy): domain Eukaryota; kingdom Metazoa; phylum Chordata; class Actinopteri; order Kurtiformes; family Apogonidae; genus Sphaeramia; species Sphaeramia orbicularis. The sequence continues at coordinate 53,214,284 of NC_043965.1, read as the reverse complement.
GGTGATAAATGACCACCACACCAGGCTTACACTACCTAGAGAAAACACCATGATTACCAAGGTTAACACTTAAAAACTCTGATTTGCATAGCCCTATAAGAGTGTATTCAAATGTGCACTGGCTATATATGGCCCATGCAAACACAAGCTGTGTGTTTCCAGTGGTTCAGATGTTATCTTTGACTATGTCAAAACACGCACAATGCAAATAAACTTTCATTTTAAAAATACATCTGTAAGAAAACTGGTTGCTACTGTTGACCTAATGAGGAATTTAATATACAAATACTGTCACTGATCAGTAGTGTCTGTCTTTATCGTCAAACTTTCATTAGTCAGATTTACATTCACCAGATATTCAGAAAATGGGCAAAAGAAATTATGAATTTATGCGTGTATCTATCTGATTAGTAAGGGTTTTGTGTGACCATGTCTAGAGACATGATTATTACTTAGATTTTGATCTGGACCGATGGTGAAAACATTAACTCAGCTATGGCCTCAATATACTTCATGACATTTCGCTGTTGTTTTGACTGAGAGACTCCTGGCAGAATAAATTACAAATGGTGCATTTAAAATTGTAGGCAATTATACTACTATGCAAATACTACATAAAAAGCAGAAGACAGTGCCTCTATTTTTTGTTGCAGTCACAAACCTATCTGCAAATATTTCCTGAAAATAAAGAATAAATATTGAAATGTACAGTCCAATACTTCAGTATGGTGAGTGCAGAATAAAATAACATCATTGAGGATGGAAGAAAAACCTGCACACCAGTGTAGCTCTCATTTTGGGGGATTTATTTAAGTTTTGCGTTGTTTGAGTTAAATAGGTCTTCCTCAGTCTGATAAAACACATTCATCACAAAAACATTCCCCAAAAACAACTATGCAAAACATTTTAGTTAAATACAATTGCTAAATCTAATGCAATGAAACAACAAGACCCTTCAGAGACATATTATTTGGTTCGACATGCAATGTTTCCTTGGGCCACCTCTAGCTTTGATGTAGTTTTTACCCTGTGTCACAATAACTGTAAAATTATTTTTTACAGCCATAGTTGTATACCCCCCCCCCAGGTCTCGTATTGATGATGTCTGCCTGCTGCATAAAGTCTTCTGTGGTAGATCGCAAAGATTTTCAATGGGGTTCAGGTCTAGACTCCCCAGAAAATGATGTCTCCTGCCCCTGAACCACTCTTTCACAATTTGAGCCTGATGAATCCTGTCATTGTCCGGTCTTTATGTTCTTGATCAAACTCGTGGTTAATATCAAATGAGAAGTGACTCACGGCATCAGTTAGGGTTAGAGAAGTTGTTGCAACTGAAACGTAATAATCACTGAAGTAATTATCCCATGGAAGGATCTGAACTATTTATTGAGCTAAGTCCCAGTGGGACTTTTCTCTGGCCAGGCTGTGTACATACCAGACAGCTGGATAACAGAATAGGAAAAGTCCAGGTATGCTCCAGACACAAGATGGTCATACTTACGGTAGTGCCCACTTGTGGTTCACAAGTTGTGCTAAGTAACAGAAGTCACCACTTCAAAACACTTGACTGTCTATAATTACTTGAGAAAAGAACTAACATCACCTGCTGGTTTCTACAATGCTATTTTGAAGCCAGTTTGCATTTTACCTGTTGCCATGTTGGTTCTTTGGAGCCAGAGGTGACCATATTTGGAAAAAAAGTGGCAGAGCAGTGGGATTGTAAAAGGTCACAGGGGATCTAATACTAAATTCTAGCTTATTGACATGGTAAAATGACAAATACCATTGAAAGTCTTTGTAACAAAGTCATGTTAGCCTTTTTGGTGTAACTAATACATCACACCTAGAGAGCTCTTATAATTAAAGCTGTAATAATTGAAGGATGCACTTACTACAGAGTCCAATTAAAGTGAATAAGACCCTAAATGACTAGTGACCAGTCTTTAAGAACCTGCAGCCGTACGGCTTGTGCGTACCTTGTGTGTACAGAGTGAAATGTGAGCGAGAGAGAGGTACGTCGCGGTGATTATGGAGACCCCTTTCCCTGTGCGTATCTCACAATTCCAGTCTGTAGGCGCACCTGGTGACAGTTAACAATATTACACCTATACATCCACACTTGTTTCATTGTAGAGCTGATGTTCTTGCTCCTGTGACATAAGTGATAAATTTCAGCAAATTTGTTGGTAAAATACTGAAGTTTTCTAGTTTCTAGTCTGGTTTAGATTTCTTGTCTGGTTTTCTAGTTCTATTCCCAGTTTTCTGTGCCAGGGGATACAAAGATCGTAAAACTGCAAGTGGCATTGCAAGGTATACAAAAAGCTGCCACATTAAACAAGTCTTCACCTTGACCTATTCATTCTCCACTAACACATGCAATGGTTTGGAAAGGAGTTAAGTAAACCTCAATAAAAGCATATTCATCAGATAACACCATAATATGTCAAGCATTAAAAGTCAGACCATTAAATTTAAAGCCAAAGACACCTGTGTACATGCTTGTGTGACATGAAACCCATGAGCGACTGTGTAAACAGCCCCTTCAAACACATAAGAAATGGAAACCAGTTTCTTCACACTGTATTGTAGAGGAAACAAAATGCGTTGATGTGAAAACAGTGAGAATAGCACAGGCTGTGTTGACAAAACAGGGCCAATGTGTCACAGTGGCAACAGGTTCTGTCAGATCAACTCCAAGGTTAAAGCCCTGACCTGAACCTACAGGGACCAGCAGGTCTGCTCTGACGTAAAATCTTATTTAGGTAACATTCACACAGTGCAAAGCTTGTGAAAGTTGCAGCAAATCTGCTAATTGGGTGTTGGTTGCTATTTCTAAGGCTACATTTACATGAAGCCATGTATTTTGGAAAAAGGATATTTCCCCCTCCATTAAACAAAAAAAAACCCAACAACTTGTGCAGACGTAACCATTTTCAGAAAAGTCTTCAGTTACACAACCCCGTATATCTACACCATCAAGAGTATGCCAAGCCTGTTTGGAGCCAAAATGACAACTTTAATGTGTGATATTGAAAATAAAATTTTCATCTTCTTCTTTTTCATATCTCCTCATGATTTCTGACTTTCTGATATTGTCAGTTAATGAACACTGTGTGTTGCTTGTGATGTGCATTGTTTGCATTAATATTCTTCATCCTATCATTTCAGATGGTCAGTGCTGACTGTCTCATCAGTGTTGTGTCAAAGTGGCCTGGCTCGGTCCATGACACCTAAGTCTTTCTGACCTCTGGAATCTATCAGTGCCTATCACAAGGTGAACCACACAACTTCTATTAATGACCACTTTTTACATCATGTCTGTGTCCAGAATGTCACTGTATTTCCGAGGTTGTGATGCTGAGGTTTTGTTTTGACCGGTGAATTGTCTGGTGTGTTTCTGGGGGACAGGGGGTCTACCTACCAGCCTTTTCTCCTGATACCATACACAGATCCCCAGGAAGCACAGCAGGCCTACAGTCATGCCCATGCCAGGACAAAGGCCAGGATCCAAATGACCTTTGACCTCCTGAAGGAAAGCTTTCACTGTCTTCACCACTTAAGGGTCAGCCCTTTGAGGTCATGTGACATCACTGTGGGCTGTACTGTCCTCCACAATGTGGCCTGAGGAAGGAGAGGGAGGGAGGGAGCCCCCAACCCACCCCCAGAGTGCATCACACATGGACTGGGACAATCCTGCCATCTTCCCTGATGACCACAGTGGTCGGCTGGTCAGGGACCAGTATGTGTTAAACTATTTTAGTTAACATCCATGATGTAAATTTCAGTTATGTCCTGCATCGGCAGAGGAATTTGTGTTTGTTTTTTTTTTTTTTTAATTAAATTGAAATTGATTTGGCCTCTTACAATATTTGTGTTATGTACTGTGTGTATACTGTGTGTTTACTGTGTTGCAGGGAGGCTACCACATCATTTGTTGCATATGGATTTGTCCTGCATTTATTTCAGTGTGCAGACATGGGGTGTATTCTACCTCTGAATGTATATTTATTCTTATGTTCTATCATATGCTTTGATTTTGATTTGGCTTTCTTGTTGCCACTGTGTGATGAGAAAATGTAAATGATCTAAGTATAAATAATACAGAGGCTGAAAGGACAGATTTTTTCTAAACCACCATTACAATCTAAATGCAACAGTTATTTTCTACATTTTAACCCCCCAGAACCTGCAGTTCCCTGAATGTCCACTTGAGGCTGGCTCAAAAAGTAAGTCAAAAAATAAGATAAAAAACAAAATATGTGAGATAAAGATTTTTTTTTTGTCTTCAGCCCTCAAAATTATTTTAAATGGAGACACCTTACAAGAAGTAATTAGGCTGAGTTAGGAGTTCTTTGAGAAGATTCTCACAGCGTTTGTGGCTATGATTCCAGACATTTTTTTTCATTGCGGTTGTGAGCACAAAATAAAGATAGTAAGTTAGTGGATGGAGGAATCAGGATCTTTTGGTTAGTGAGCTACTGTTTTGAAGCCAGTAGTTTGTCCTGTTGTCTCTTTGGAGCCAGTGGTGATCATATTTACACAAAAGGGCTGTAGGAGTGTGAGACATGTTTTATTCAGTAAACAGAAGCTGAAAAATTCCAACTCTGCAGGTGAGTGAGATGTTCATCACATCTGTCAGCCACCAAAGTCTCCCACTAACCCTTAAATATTACAGTGGCTGAGTAGAGCTGAATCGATTCTGATATGTTCACCAATCGCTGACTCGCTGAATCATTTACGAATTGCTGAATTGTTCATGAATCGATGACTTGCTGAACGCGTCGCAAATTGCTGAGTCTGTTGAACTGCTGACCGAGACTAGATTCTCCTACCGTAAGAAGAAAGAACAGAAAGAAAGCACACTAATAAAATTAAAGTAAACACACAGAGCGCAAACCTGTTTTGAGCAACATAAAGTAGATAGATAGATAGATAGATAGATAGATAGATAGATAGATAGATAGATAGATAGATAGATAGATAGATAGACAGATAGATAGCCCTTCACTGGCTTCCAATTGAGTTTAGAATTAGATTCAAAATCCTCCTCCTCACATACAAGACCATTAATGGTATGGGCCCCTCTTATCTCAGAGATGCTCTGATGCCGTACCATCCCAACAGAACCCTTCGTTCTCAGAATGCAGGTCTACTGGTAGTTCCCAGGGTCTGTAAAAGTACAGTAGGAGCTAGAGCCTTTAGTTACCAAGCTCCTGTTTTATGGAATCAGCTTCCAGTTAACATTAAAGAGGCCGACACAGTCTCTACATTTAAGGTCAGGCTAAAAACATTCCTATTTGAAAAAGCCTATGGTCAGGCTAGTTCAAACCAGACTAAACCCACAGTTCAGTCTAAGCTGCCCTAGGAGCAAGAATGCTGGGGGAAGTACAGGCACTGAGTCCTATCTCCTGTTTCTGGTTCTACGTACCATTCTGGTCTGCACTTATATTTTTAATATTTAGCCAACTTAGTTTGTGCAGTGCTATTCACCCGATGTCCCCTTTCCCCACTCCCCTCCGGGGGAGTGGCTACTTTTTCAGTTGTAACCACTTGGGAGCCAATGATGGCAGGATCTGCGCTGACCCATCTGTGTCCTGCCCTGTCCTGTGTCCTGACCCCCTCCCCCACCTGTCTGGATGGACGTCCTCGGCCTCACCACTGTGGATGGGCCTCCTCGCCCCTGCCTGTCTCATCCAGCGGGATGGACCCCCCATGTGTCCACCCTACTGCATCCTTCAGACTAGAACTACATCTGCAAATGGACGTCCATCAGTCCTGGTGCATCTATAGCCTGTCCGTCCATGGGAGTGGATCTCTCCTTCACTGTGGTTCTCCCCGAGGTTTCTCCCTTTTCCCACTGGGTTTTGAGTTTTTCCTTGCCGAGAAGGAGGGTCTAAGGACGGGGGATGCCTTGGACACTACTCATTTTCTTGCTGTTCATTTGACTGTTGTTTACTCTAACTGACTCTGTAAAGCCCTTTGAGATAACCTTGTTGTGATATTGGGCTATACAAATAAAGTTGAATTGAAAATTGAAAATAGATAGAAAGTCAAAGGCATACTAAATACAATTAACTATTGACGAACTAGGTTGACATACTAGTGGAAATCTTTAAGTTTTGTAAGTTTATAATTACATTAATCATAGATGGATGGAAAAGAGCGATAAGGATTAGACCTATTGCCTCCTCCCCTTGTGAAGTGGAGTAGTGGATTAAGCATCCGCTTGGCAATTGAGCACGACGAGTGCTGGCTAGCATTTTTTTTTAAACTGGTGAATCAAAGGAATCAATTCAGAACTGATTCACAACAGATGAACAAACCAAAAGAATTGAGCTCGTTAAAAGAATCAGATTTCCCATCACTAATATATAATTAATAAATTACACTGTATCTTGTTACTTGTTCTATTTTTGTAACAGCTTATTGGCAGCAGTCAGTAATGATCCAGATAAATGAAATTCTAAATAAATCTTGTTTTTTTGTAACTCTTTACAACAGTTCATTTTCTCCTGTTTGTCTTTGCTTGACCTTATAAAAACTACTAGGGCGTTGACCCGTGGGAATCCACGGGTTCTAGAAGCAGTAGAGTTGGTAAAATGGGGAGCTGAGCTAAGCTTACTTGTGTAACACATAGATTGGGAAAAAATATAATGGCCCTCTTTTATTTTGTATTGAAATCAAAAGTAACAGAAAAAATGCGTTCATAGTTACTTTATATATGTCTTTGAAAGGACTTTACATCTGTATGACTTCATCACATTCACATTACTTGATGAGTTGACTAAGTTTACTGGTGTAACATACAGAGTAGGAAAAAATAGAATGACCCTCATTTTGTATTGATGTGGACGTGGACCAAAGCCTTTTACACAGGTCTGAACATGACAGCTTATTGCGACTCACTGCTGTTCTGTGTCCGGATCCACTGAACTCTGGTCCATCTGATCGGAGTCTGCGCAGAACGGTCTGTCACTGTGTTACGGTGAGGGGGGCGGGGCTCCGGAGGGGGATGTTAACAGGCCAGGCCTGACCGGCGGAGTGGAACCAGACCACAGTAAGAACCAGATCATGACCTTGTTAGTGTGTGATCACATCTGATCACAGTTCTTTTGTCATGTTCCGGTGGTTCTGGTGATCCGGATACAGCCCCCCCCCACACGCACACACACGTTTGTAGCTGCGAATGGACTCCTCCACGGGCCACGTGTAAGTCCATTGTACTTTTAAAAAAAAAAAAACTAATAACTCAATCAATAAGCTGTTTTCGCCTGTCTGATCACTGACCCAAAATACATAAGTACTCCTAAAGGCAAAGACTAGCTCTGTCCAATTTTTCACTTATAAAGCAGACACACATACACGCGCGCACACACACACACACACACACACACACACACACACAGAGGCCACTTGGTTTTTACAATATCCAGTAGATAGTAAAGAACTCTAGTGTTAAAAGTGCATCTACCTGGCTCGACAGCACGGGTGTCAACCCTGCATTCACACATGAGAGCCATCAGCTCCAGATGAATGCCTTTGATGGACCAGTAAAAGTGTCCCACACTGTCCATGCAGACACAGGAAGTTCCAGTCTGGAGTTTGACTGCTGGTCTGAGGACACATTATTAGATCCATCCGTCACCTTGGAAAAGACAGCTGCCTGCATGTCAAGATGAGACATCTCTGTGCACAAGGTTTACATACTAAACTCAGACTGGAGGATGCTGTAAAGTCAGGCTTAAAGTGGGAAACAGAGCCACAGTAAGTGTCTTTCTATCCAGCTGTTTTTATTAATATTTTCTATTTGCACAAAAAACCCAGAGTGGAAAAACTGAAAATATGAAAAAAGTGCAGTGAAGTGCATTGACATTCACCTTCTCAAATGAATTTCCTTTAGGGGTTAATAAAGTTAATCTGAACCTAAAAACCTATTTGGCAAAGACTTATGTATGTGTGTTAAAAAAGAATCCAAGATGGTAATAGATCAGCACAAGATTGCAAGCTGCTTTGTCTGGAAAATGAGTCTCTTGCTTTCATTCATTCATTTTCCAAACCACTTCATCTTCATGGTGAAGATGCTGGAGTCTGTCCCAGCTACCAATGGGTGAGGAGGTTCATTACAGGGCTGATATACACAGATGAAGAACCATTCACTCTCACATTCACACCTATGGGTGAAATGAACCTTATAAGGTGTGTGTGTTTGCATGGTGGGAGGAAGCTGGAGTATCTGGCGAGAAACCACACAAACACAGGGAAAACATACCCCACAAACCAACACAGTTCAGACCAAAGATGATGCCAGGGGTACTCCAATATCAGTACTTTGGATGTGTTTAGTACCACATAGAGGCCAACATTAGACACTGATAGCTGGTGATATGGACCAGCTGATGAGATTACAAAGGGAAAAAACTTTTGCAGAATTTGGTTGTTGTGGTTATGGTCGAACACCAGGGTTTCTGGACTTTGTTATATTAGGTCTCCTGCTCACCTAATTTTTCCAAACCTTACCAAACCCAATTCTTTTTTCCAACCTCTACCCTGGTGTAGAATAATAACACTTAAGGGTACACTGTGTGTCAATATATGATGGCCTATCCAAGGAGATGGAGAAATCCTCAGCCCTCTTTAATATGTTTTTGCCATTTCATCAATACTAGAAAGGCAGCTTACTCATATTTTATGAAGTTATAAGTTCTATCCAGCCCCAAAAAGAACTACGAAGAGCCTGTGGTTAGAAGAAGGGGGTAAGGACCTTAGCTCCAAAATGAAGTCAATGCAGAAGTATTTTGTCACAATACTGCTGATAGCTACTGGGAGTGTCCCAAAAAACCTTGGCTCTCATATACACTTACACTGAACTTCGCTTTTAAAAATCTAAGTCAGCAGTTTATTCTGGTTTCATCCATTTGATTTGGAACCTCTAATAAGTGATCTGGTGGTCTTCAAAGTTTTCCTCCATTTATTACACCTTATGTTGCATTGTTGTATTTCATGATAGAGGTTTAATGGTTTACCAACTCAGCTAGCACTTAGCATCAGCTCACCTCCGTCCCATTTGTCCAAATATGGTCACTTCTAGATCCAAAAACCCAACACGGTGATATCTAAATTGCAGATCAGAAACCAGTGGGCGATGTAACAGTTCTTCTGTCCACTAATTATATACAGTCTGTCGGTTAGAATCTTTGTACAGAATGTCAAGGTAATTGAAACCATACACCTCATCTCACTGTGCTTGTGTGAACTGGGAGATTTTTAGAATTTTGCAGATGTTCAGCTCATCTTATCGCAGATCTCTTGTCTGAACTGGGCTTCAGAAGTCCCACTTTTCTTTACCTGCTGTAGTTGCTAGGTTTGGGCAAGTAGCACTTAGTTGGTTTATCAGGTGTTGTTGCTAAAACCAGCCATCTGCTGCTCCTGGAAAATGTTTTGATAGCAGTAGTACATGCATGCTGTAAAACCCAGGTGTGAGCTGAGAGACGCAAAATGTGGAGTTGCAGTTCTGTTGATATTTTTTGAACATTTATTTTTATGTCCAGTGTCTTCATCTGATTCATTGTTACAGAAAATATTGATTAGTCAAGCTCAAACTAAACCTTAGCCATGCAGCTGGCATATCAGGCATTATTCTGGTCTGTCCTGATCTTAAAATTGATTTACTGGATGAAGTGGAGAACAAAGGCAAACTCAAGTGTGATCTAGCTGCAGGCTGAAGATACTGTATGTTACTGTTCACAGAGATGAATTATTACTTTGTGTATGTCAGGAATTCTTTTCAGTGATACCTGTCCTTATGTTTGTCCCAGTAGGAGAAACTGAGCAAGTCAGGTTCAGGGTCAAAAATGAAATCCAAAGCCCCTAGATGAAACATAAAACCCCAATATTTGACTCCACCTTTAAATTTTTACAGGAGTTTTCTTTTTTACACAGCTACATGAAAGTGTTTTATGTGGAAGCTGCGTGACACAGAGGGATACCACCTCTGAAGTAGAGATCGGACACTCGACTCATCCAATACATCACCTGTAAGTCTAGCTTTGGGAAGGACAGCCAACCTGCCTTTGATCAGGGCCATTGCAGACTTGTCAGTGCCTTTAGTTTCAGGGGTGTTAGGGGTTTGGAGGTTGGAGGGGGGTTTCCATATTGCAATGCACTGCACAATATAAAGTGCATAGATCATGTTAACCAAAGAATGACCTCACTCTATGCAAAGTGGAAGGGGAAAGTGTTCTGATTTTACTGTGAAACTGCTCTTAGCCTTTTGGTCAATTATAAGACCTTAAGGATTTTAAATGTAATGGGACATTAAACAGGTGATTTAACCTTCTCACATTTTAATTGGAAAATTTATATCCAGCCAACCAATTTTGTAGCTTCACCACTCACAGTATAAGTTAAAGTGTGGTTAGTGACAATTGAGAACAAACTTCATTTCAAAACAGCAAATTAAAAAAGTTGCAGTTACCCCAGGAATAATTTGATCTCCTCATCAGTCCACATTACCTGTTGAACCACCGGATGCTTTATAGGATTATCTGGGAAAAATGCAAGAGAAAGCACCTTCCTCTTTGTCTTCCTTCCAAAAACCAACACCAATTTAATTTACACTTTCATCAGAAATTATTGAAAGGTTCATAGTTAGGTTTGACTTGGTTAGAGAAATACACCAGGGGATGGCTAATACAGAAACCTTTTGTAGTGTTAAAAAATATGTTTTTATTAATATGTAAACCAAACCAAAGTTTTTTTTTGTTTGTTTTTTTTTTCATATTCTTAGCAAAAACACTTTCATTTCCAGCATAACTAAGGTTTGTATGCAGCTGGTAGGGTTATGGAACAATATCAGCCTTTGGTTTAATACAGAAAAGAAAAAAAAACAAAAAACAATGAATTGATAAATGCTTTAAATAAACCTCTGTCTTGTCTTAACACAAACAAAACTCTTTCACTAGAGTCAAGATGCAAAGTCTGATCTCCTCCTATTTAGATTCAAAATGAAAGTAATTTCTTTTGCTGGAAATGGAAGATTTTGCACAGTTTTCTGTTGCCCTTGACTTTTTCTAATGCAGTTCTTCAAAATGAAAAACTATAAATACTTTGAAGGAAGCACTGCAAAACTCCCATGATGACAATGACCAGTGTAGTTAATAAATTAATAAAATGGCTTTACTGGGATCAGTTTTATGGGATTATGTGATATGTAATGCCAGTGGCAGCAGGATCCAATTGAAGTGAACAGACTAAGAATATAAACATATTCAATTAAATGATTAACATGCATTATTTTCCATAGAATCTTTAGCTAGTAACAGATGAAGTGTATGTATTAGACTTCATTGGAACATCCTCTGGTTTTTGTGTTTAACATGTGACTGAAACAAAACCTAAAGTACATCAGTTTAGGTAACCCTAAACTTCATCCTAAAATGAGTTGTCATATTAAGAGTCTAAATTTTGAACTGAAAAAGTTTCCACCTTTTTTTCTGTGGAAGTGACTTGGAGAAACCCACTTGGAGTTTCTGACATGACACCACTGCATTAGAAATTCACCTCTGTGTAGAATACTAACACTGAAACAGAATCTTGAGTTTCCTGTCCAGCAAGATGTTTAATGGGGGAGGGGTTGATACGATTTATACTGCAGAACTCATTACTGGGAACAAATGAGTCGTACAATATTCTCACCTGTGGGAAAGGGGTCCCATTGGTTTTGACAACTGTTACCACAGTAATTTTCCTGGAGAAACAAGGGAACAAACCTTTCCTCTTTTCATGAAAACTGTAAATAAATTGATGGAAAGCCATCGATGACAGAAATGAACATTAATAGCACTATTTGAACACTTTCAACTTAGAGTCTTTTCATTGAAAAGAAGTTGAGGTAAACACTCCAGGTTTAGGTTTTCTCTCTAAAATACCACATATTCTTCATTTGTGCATCTCTACATACAGTACAGTGCTCCACCTGTAGGAGATTTATCAAGAGGGTCTTTGGAAGATGGCAGGAGGTCTTTAAACATGTGCAACTCAGCTGCTCGCCTTAGCCCAGTTCTGCTTTCCAAAGGAAAATCTGCACGTTACAGTAATGGAAAGCAAGATTTATGCTCCTACTATGAAAAAAAAATCCCTCCCCCCAAACCACATTTCCTGTGGGGTGATTATTGCTTCGATTCAAGGGAATGTGCTCAATGATGCAACAGAATATATCTGTGATACTAATGACTCTTGTGGTTTGCATGTGGAACAACTTCCCCAAAGTCCTAAACTTCTCAGGTAGCATATCTTAGAAACCCACTGCTGTGGTCAAATATAACTTTGTGTTTTGGCTGTAATGCATATTAAAGAATGAGCCGAGTGGTACCTAGGCAGGAAAAATATTCACTTCCTCTGGGCCTGAGAGGGAAGTGTCAGCTGGACTCAGAGTCCTCGTGTGAACAGATGCTTTCATTGCCTTTATTTCTGTAGTGGAAGTTTTCAAAAACAGTAAGACCTCAAGGTGACATATGAATGTTCAGAAAAGCTTTTAGGATTTCCAGGTGACCATGTGTTGATATCCTTAATAACTCATCGTCATTATGATTGGTTTAGAAAGCTCTTGAATAGAAATGAATGCAAATATGAAAATAAGTGTACTTTCAAACCACAAAAAAAACCCACATTAGTCTGTGATGTGCAATAGCTACTGAGTACTTTACAAATAAACTACAGTATGTTACTGTTTAGGCTGATTAATAATTAACTGCAGTCATTTAAAACAGAAATAGCTCTACTCCATTTAGGCTTAGATTTGGCTCTCAAGGGACTTAAGGAGGTTTTAGGAGTGCTGGAGACTTGGAGAAAGAGAACATTGTAGTTTTTTCCTGGTTTGTTCTTTATGTAGATTCCTATTAATTTTCACAAAATGATAAGTTCCATTTGTCCAACATTAACAATGTAACCAAAGATTTCAAATCCCAAATTATAATATTAAAAGGCAAAAAAGTTATTTAAGTTTTATTACACATTGTAGGCTATGTACTATTTTCCAGTAGCGGTCTCTCAAAAAAAAAAAAAAAAAAAGAAAAGAAAATGAAAATTAAATGAAACAACTCTGCTGATATCATAATACTTCACAACATCTGTTACTTTGGGTTTTAACAGAGACCCCCTGTAGTGGGAGAGATGACACACTGTAGTTAGAATGTGTGTCAGGGATGTAATCAAATGAAAAAGGCTACTACTGTACATGAATAAAATGAAAGTTTAGGCTGAATTTCAACTCTATTCGAGGCATTTGATATAAGCCTCATGTAAATCCATGCATGCTAACACTCTGTTCATGAATTTCTAGGACTTGTGTTATTTATGCAAAAATCCTCATACTTTCTCCTGAGTTCCTCTCCTGCTCCTCTACAGCTGCAACAACATACAACTGCGAGTGTTAATTAAGAAATGGTGTTAGCTAATGTCAAAAAATGACCAACACCGAGCACAAGACAGAAAGTTCCTATCTTATTTTATAAAAGAAAAGTGGACTTGTGTGTGTGTGTGTGTGTGTGTCTCGGGCATCACACAAAATCCAGAAAGAGCAGACTGCTGCAGTTTGTCATACTTATGTATGTATGCTCAAGGAAGAGACAAAGCAAAAATGTCAAGCTGATAGGACCAATATTTTGGGAGATCTTTGTCATTTTGGAACACAATAACCTTACAATCACAGTTGCTATGCCCAGAATCACGTCAATGCCTTTGGCGGTGACTGCTGGACAAATGCAGTAGAGAATGCGTGAATACACAACAAATATCCATGCTGGGGGACTGGGACACTGCTCCTCAGGGTCGAGGTGTGGTCCCCAAGATACTGCACCTCAGGGTCGGTTTTTGGATTTTAAAAACACCCCCCCTTTTCGCATTCTGCCCTCAGCATTGACAATGATGAAGTCAACGCGCTAGTTCACATTATTATTGATATTTTCCAAAAACAAAAGACATTTCAACAGCATTTATGTTCCTAAAACAGATTTTTTAAAATGCTTTCCAAAGTTAGGATTTCCAAAAACTCCAGTATGTGTTCATCTGTGTTCATAGGTAAAATAATGATGTTAGAAAATGTTGGCATCACATTTTTATTCATGCACGCTTACTTTGTGTAATGCACATGCACTTATAATATCTAATCTAGGTCATATAGGTGTAGAAGTCAGTGTGTAACCTGCAGTAGATCATGATCAGATCAGACACTTGGGAGATGGTCACTTAAAGTGATGCTGTGGTCAAATCAACATGCCATAAAGAACAGACTCTGACAGCTCAAACCGACACTTAAACAACTGAAGCCTTTGTTCCTCCACAGTTGTATGGACAGATTTTTTTTAATACATGGAAAGAAAAGTGTCTGTATTGTGTGGACAGGTCAGTAATATTGGAACAATATGCACAAATGCTATGAATTTTAATCTTATCATATAAACAGTAATGATTTACAGTTCTAGATTTTGAACTGTACCCATTCCACAACATGGGTACTATTCTGTCCCCAGTTCATTATATGTATAAATATGTATACAACTTAACAATAAAACAAAATTAATTATTAAACAAAAATTGGTTAAATTGCAAAAGCACAATAAATAATTTTAAACTTTAATAAAAGCTATTAAAGCTGAAATTAAAATCTTTCAGAAATCCTAATTATTAATTTTTCTTGCATTGTTGTGCAACTCCGTCTGCAGTGTTTTTTGAGATCTGCAAAAAATTTTTTCTTGGAATTAATGCTTTGTAAAGTCATTAAATCAGACAGTGGGCTGTATCGAGCTACATTAAAATATCCATGACACAGGTCTGCTTGCTTTTATTCTGTATATATATTTACACTTTTTTCTTTTAAACTGTCTTGCACTACGCACCACAAGAGAGATGTCTCTTTTAATTTCGTTGTACATATGTATAATGACAATAAAGGCATTCTATTCTATTCTATTCTATTCCATTCTATTCTGTTCTTGCAGATGTAAATTCTAGTCTGCTCCTTGCAAATATTATGGTATAACAATTAAATGATGAAATTAATCTCAAAAGTGGATTAACTAAATATACGAGTTTTGCTACTTGAATTACTGAATGTTTGGGTATCCCAATAGGTTGTGGCATGGTCTGCAGACTGTTGTTTTTATCTTTGTCCATCTGCACCTGTTACATTTATTAAAACCTTACTTGTTTCTAATGCTACACAAGACTGAAAATGTTAATGTAATTTAGCAACATGGATACAGTCAACCAGTTAAACTGTGAGGAGACAGACTCTGCTCAGATTTCCATAGGAGTACAAGTTTGGACATTAAAATGTTCTCTTTTACCTGCTGAAACTCTGCCAGCTTATACCTTTACAACAGCTGCAGGTTTCACATATGAACATATGATATGAAAAAGAAAATAATCTAATCTGAACCACCATCAGCAAAATCCCCATGTGAGCAACAAAGGTTCATAATGCGGAACCACATAGACTTAACGGGATCTGAAATAAGTTATAAGGGTATTAATATTAGTTTACAGTGGCTATGTTGGGTGATCTTTAAAATGTGAGCAAAATATGTAGAAGTTAGATATGATTTTTATTGTAAAAGCATGTCCATTTTGAAGTAGTGTCATTACTGAAGTTAGTCTTTACAAGTGCTTCCATATTAAACATATTTTTGCAGGTTGATGGCAGATTTATATGAGCATTACTTATGTATCCTATTTTTGTGTTAATACTGAACAACAAAGTCCTTTTTTTTTCTTGATATTATGATTTTTTTTTTTAACATGATATATGACCTCCTTCACACTGGTGAGACGTCACACCACAATTTGTCTAGTTTGGTATCATAAAATGTAGAAAAAAGTCAAGTGTAGACTTTGAAGACTACACAAGGCTACAAATATCAAGAGGTAGATTTGTCCGTATCAATCAGCCTCTACGCCCGTGCTTGACCATCAATAAAGGAACAGACCACCAAGCAATCACTAATTATCTGCCATTTTCTTACAAAGAAAACATTTAAAATGATAAGATTCACAGATTAAAGTCAACTGGTTGAAAAGCCTAAGGTAGAATGAACCTTATCATTTCTATTCAATCAAAAGTGATTGACACACAACTCCTAAGGAAAAGAATGGCAGATTTATTGTGTAGAGTCATGTGTAAAATTCACATGTGTGATTATGCAAAATTTATGCTGGAGCCTGTTTTATGCTTAGAGGTGATTTGTTTGTTTATTCTGATGTATTCCTATTTCTAAGCTAACAGCAGACCCTGTTGCCTACATGTATGATAACAACCTGTACATCCATAAATATGTAGAGGCCTCTGGTCTTTTTTGAGAAAATCTCTTAAAGCGTACTCACTGCCAGGGTGTGTTTGCAACACTTAACTACTGTTAGCTTGTTAAGGAGTTAGCTGTCATTAACACAGACGCCAACACAAACTTCATATAAGCACTGAAGCAGTCACAAATCTAACATAGAACTTGAAGTTACAGTGTAATTTTAGAGTGAAGGCAAGAAAACAAAGCATATTCAGCTGGAAACAGTGCTCAAAACTAAGTTTTACTGAGACTAGCTATTCAGGTGGGTCAGACTGCCCCACTCCAGTCTCATTTTTACCCTTCTTGCAAAGTTATCTCCCAAAAATTATTTATTTTTTTTGTAAAAGGTATGTTTAGGTTGCTGTGATGGAGGTAAACAATAATAACACAGTTATGTTTCCATAACAGAGCTGTGCCTCTTTTTTCCGCTTCCTTCTCATCAGAGGAATTACTGAATTTTCAGCGCTCACAAAATGTTTCTGACAGTGACAGAAATGACAAACTTTAGCTTTTAGCCTTGTGAGAAACTACGACACAGCCTAGTTCAGTGCAGATGTTCTCGGTTGCCTCTCTCGTGACCCCGTCACTACTGTGAAACAAGAAAAAAACAAACAGTCAAAACCACATTTTCAACACATTACTGTTACAAAACATCAGATTGATGAAGCAATAACAAACTCAACCCTTCAGGATCTTCTAGTGATTAGAATTTTGATGTGTTGAGGACCATGTGGATTTGAAGCACCTGAGTCATACTTGTCCTGTCTAGCATTGATGGAAAAGCCAGATACTCTTGCACTGTTTTACTGTCGGCTGTTCCTCTGTTTTCTTGTTGGAAAAACTTCACATCCATGAAACACCAGTTTTGGGCAGCCTGCTTGAACAGGAAAGGCAGCTATATAGGCTATAGCATGACATGTGTAAGCAGATATAGAGGCATTTGAAGTTTTAAAAGCTTCTGCTTGAAAGATTTAGTATTAAGAGTGGGAACTGTATACGACACCCTTCCAAGACCCCCTTATAAATTGGAATCAATTTTTCAAAGGAAATCATAAAAGCCTTTTTCCTTTTCCCCTCTGGTCTTGTTGTGCCATGCTGATGGCTTCATTTAAAGTGGGCCTATCCACATTTTTTCATCATTACTGCTAAGTATCCGCCTCAAGCTTTACCTTCAGTGACAGAGGGTTTGGACTGAGGCATTTTAATGGCCCAATTTGAGCCCTTTTTTTAACATTAGGACATATTGAGGAATTGATTGGGAAAAGGCTAAGAATAATACTGGGCCAGGGAAAATGACAAAGCCAGTCACTTCCTACAAACTGACTGAGCTGATGAGAAAAGCAAAGTGCGTGTAACAGCTTGGACCGCTCCAAATATGTTTAAAGTACACGCTTAAGCTTCTCTAGTCTTGATATGCTTCACTTGGGAGGCTTGTAACAAAAAGGGAGGTACTGGTGACGCAAAAAGATGGCAGGCTCCCGTTCACTCTCATCCCAGTCATCACCACTTTCATCAAGATCCACAAAGTCCCCAGGGAAGTGGCCTAATAACATTTGTCGCCCAAGTTTATTGTTGAGCTATTCCATGTTGAGAATATGTCATTAGCCATGTAAAGTCTCACATGAAAGAGATGTTATAGAGAACAGACGACCCCTTAATGGTGTTCTGTTTCAGTGGTTGCAGAGTTTTTGGTTCCCTTGTTCAGCATTAACACTTGTCTATGTATGGCATTGTCTTTGTGAGAAAGACCATCCTTTATGGTAAAGAATCTGTGTATAACATTCAGAAAAACCTTGTTATTAAGGCCACTCATGGATGTTAACATGTTTTTCATTCAGCATGGGTAACAGCAGTGGTCACCAGATACCAGGTACCAGAGTTATTTGTTTAATCCAGCCTAGTTTTATGATTCATATAAGTCTAACCCTATTGTGAACTGGGTCAGAGGGTTTTTGAGTCTGTAAAATACACCTACATTTGCATACTTCAGCATCAGACCATTGCTGTTGCCATTGTAAATTTCTGAAAACCATATAATGTCAGTGTTTTAAACCAAAAATATGTTTCATCTAAGGATGCACTGGTCTATCAACTGAGTATCTGCAAATATGATGACATTAAGAGATAGCAATGGCTAATATTCACCTCATATGTTATTACAGACAGCTGCTCTCCATTTTGCTTTGCAGCAGCACTGACATGTCACAGAGGGACATAGTTACACTCCATTTTGGTGATTTTTTTTTTTTGTGATGTAAACTATGAGTTTAGCTTGTAAATACAGACATACATGTAAATACAGGCAGCAAATTAAACAACATGGTATTGGTATCAATATCTATCAATATACATATTTCTTTATCTTATCTAAACTATTCCTGTATTTAGCATAACATACACAACATCTAGATATTTATGGGAAACCATAACTTGTATGGTCTACTGTAGATCTAATTCCCAAATCATTGTCATCATTATTATCATCATCATCATCATCAAAAAGCTTTTCCTTTCACTACACTATGTGCATGTGTGTAATAAATGGGTCCATCCACTGGTGCCTGAACTCCTCAGAATAAAAGCTTACCCCATGCTTTGTCTTGTCTGGACTCTGCTGCTCCTCATCGCTCTTTCTCATTCTTTCCCTTCAGGATGTAACAGTTAAACGAGGCATTCAATGAGCTTCACCTCCAGTAAAGTGTGTTAGTGAGATGACTTGATAGTGCAGTGTCAGGGTGGTCTCCAGAGGGCCCAGTTCTTGTAAAGATGAGGACCTCCCCATCTGTGCGCTGCCCTCTCTGGGTCTGCAAGGGCCAACCACTTTCAGCTTGATGGTCTACCCAGCTGACAAAACCCCCAAAACGTATTTCTGTTAACACCACTGAAGAGTGATGTAAAGACTATATTCATTTTTATAAGCAATATCTGGTCTCTGATTTTAAAGTCTCAGAATAGAAGGCAGCTTTTATTCCAAAATATAATTATGGTTTAAAAGAAAGAAAGAAAGAAAGAAAGAAAGAAAGAAAGAAAGAAAGAAAGAAAGAAAGAAATCCTCAGTTGTGCTGTGCTTGCTGTAGTCTGTTTTGTGTGCCACTACATCCATGATAACGGCTTGTACGTTGGTTAAGAGGATTTAGTTTGTTTGTTTTTTCTATGAAAATCCTACTTTAATGTGTCTCTACTGCTCTTTTACAGTGGCAGCAGTGTATAGCACTAGCTACAGTTAACATACAGGGTGTATATAAAAAAACCTATACATTTTGAAAAATTACCCCCAGTTCTGCATTTGATAATTTTTGGAATTTTCTTTTATGGTAGGGGATTGGTGGATATTTGTCCAAATTTAATGACCTAGGTTCTCATGCATGAGTGAGCAGGGGCAAATTGCACAATCCAAGTTATAATTGGTTTGCATAAAGTAGCGGTGGGATTTAAATCCAATCAAAGGTCATGGAAGGGGACAATGGGCATCCATCTTGTCTTCCACAAAATTGCCAGGTTACAGCATTAACGCTTTGGCCACCATGTCAATTTCATTTCTTTACCCATGGCAGCTGTTCCTGCCTTTCAAAGTTAATTCAACTTGTTTAACCCTAACTTGGGTTAGGGTTAACCCTAACCCAAGATGGATGCCCATTGTCCCCTCCCATGACCTTTGATTGGATTTAAATCCCACCGCTACTTTGCGCAAACCAGGTTTAACTTGGATTGCGCAATTTGCCCCTGCTCACTCACGCATGAAAACCTAAGTCTGTAAATTTGGACAAACATCCACCAATCCCCTACCTACCGACGTCCATAAAAAAAAATTCAAAAAATTATCAAATGTGATACTGGGGGTAATTTTTTCAAAATGTACAGTTTTTTTTTGATACACCCTGTACAGGTGGACCTCGCTTCTGCCAAGAACTGACCACCACAAAAAAAACTTTAACACAAGCTCCATGTAAGTGAATGAGAATGCTCAAATACATACTGAATACAGGTGATGTGAACTATTGAGGAGACCAAATTATTACAAAATGTTGAGCAAGATGTGCCTAATTCTGCTTTTCAACTGTTTGTTTCAAATTTGGGTGACAGTTACATGGAAAGACTGGTGTAGTAATTTAGTTTTACTACAATATGTCAAAGACAACAATTAAAGACATATCTCACATTTTTATTTTCAGTAAACCATCTGCAAACCACACGTCCCACAAACACCATTATTTGGGTAATAAAGTGAGTTACCCTTTGTTCTTTAAAATCAGTCAGTGTAATCAATGACCTTGTCAGTCACATCACAGATTTTCATTAACAATAGTTGCGAAAGCAGCATCTCCCATGATGCCATCTTCCATTACAATGTGAAATAAGACTTGTGAATGCCAGATAGTAGAGAACTAATTATACTGAGCTGGAATTGGCAGGGCTTAAAATCACTTAAAATCATGCAAAAACATTCTTTCATGTTAGTAAATACAAGGAAGGCATAGTTCTTCTGTGAGAAATACATCTGGATCCTAAAGATCATAGACTTCACAGAAATGACTTCTCAAAAATATGTGAACATTCACAGGAAAAGCAAAGGCACTGCTGTTCTGGACTAGAGGTGGATAATCCCAGCTCCATAGAGTAAAAGTCCTGCCATGAATTGGTTCTACCTGTTCACTTGACACAGGTGATTCCACTAATTATCCCTTCATCTACCTGGATGAGGAGTTGTGCTTATCAAACTGGGCTGGTTCAGTGAGTGGTTGGCACAAATACATGGCAGGACTTTTACTCTATGGAGCTGGGATTACCCACCTCTGTTCTGGACCATAGGGATGTGTTATTAGATGGAAAAGTAACAACAGATAAATATAATACTTCTATAATACTTCTAGGAAAATTATAGGATATACTGATAGTCCAGGTAAATTAGTTTAGGCCAAATGGTAACAATGTATAAAAAAACAAACAAACAAACAAACAAAAACTAATCTTTTTGTGCAGTTATTCGATCCTCATAGTCAGTGATTTATTTTTGGAGACTTTAGTAGCATATTAAAAGTAGATAGATCAAAATCTAAAACTGTAATATTGAATAAGCCTGCTTACTACGTAAAGATCCCATGCTACTTCCTGATGTCATTTAGATTGAAACACCCTCTAGTGGCAGGATTTCCAAACTGAACAACTATGTGTGACATAGAGCAGGATGTTAGCAGTAAAAATCAAAGGAATACTAGTCTATACCATCAGGAAAACTCTGTTTTAATATATCTGATGGTGTACTGTGCAAGAAATATAAAAATCTGGACGCAAAAACAATATAAGATACACAGATTGTAGATTTCTTCAAAGAAAATGTTCTTCTTTGTCTGAAAGAATTCACACTCTTTTTTTTGTTTTGTTTTCCAAGACTTTGAAACTTTAACACTAGCAGCCAGGCAACAGAGCAGAGAAGCTTTAAGACTGTTTTAGAGCAAGACTCATGTACTTTCCAGTGTGACACCCTAGAGTTCCCAACAGGGTTCCTGACACACACACACACACACACACACACACACACACACACACACACACACACACACACACACACACACACACACATTTAACCACTGTGGACTAATGGTAACCAGACCCTCAGTCTCTCTTTCCTATCACTTTATCATCTGTGTCATTTCTGTTCATCTTCCAGTCTTTCTGTCTTAATACAACCATCTGTCTCTATGTTCACAGATTTAACAACTCTTTCATTCTGTTGTCTCTATCCAAGGGTGTAACGTTTATGTGTATTCTTTAAAACATTTTTCTGAAATTTATGGTTTTATTTTGATTTGCTACTAAAATATTTTTCAGTCGTTTCCCTTTATGTTAAGCCACACAATCCACATGACATGTGCCTTTTGTGTTATATACATGCTTGAATTGTGAAGTTTTTTTTTACACATCTTAAAAAGGCATGGCTAAATAAGACAATAGAAATTTCGTGGGCCATTAAACATCATGACACCAAACAATAAACGTCAGCTACTCACTGTTCCTCTTTTTTCTGCTGAAGTCTTGATTAATTGCTTCTGAAAATATAAGCAGCATTACTGAGCAGCACTACAATACAGGCATGTAGATTTTTATTCAGAAATGTGAATTGTGATATTAGCTATTCATAATTTGGAGATATGTTGCATACTTTGCAGAGAACTGTAATTTACTATATTCAAGGGTAAATCAATGTTATGTCTTAAACCAATTGAAACACAGCTTTTGGCTTTGGACTTACTCAAATACCTCCTGTTGTCTCTGTTTGATGGATATCAGGTAATTTTAGAGTCAGTTTTATGTTTTTTCTTTAGCAAATCCAGGTTGCATCAATGAAAAACAGTAACGTTTAAAGCCAGAGAGTAGGGTTAGATATTGGTCAAACTGTACCTCAGCGTCCAGTTTAGAAAGCAGAAGCATCAACAGTAAAAGCTGAGTCAAAGTGTAAGGTTGAAGTAACACTGTCCCTGAGTAACCCTTTGGCCTGGCACTTTTCTGTTTCCCACTGTCTTCCTCTTCAGTGATGTTATGTATTACTGGCCCTTTGAGCCACTGTGTGTGTGTGTGTGTGTGTGTGTTTAAACGTGTGTATATTCCCCTGGTGTGCAGCCGGTTGCCTCAGTACCACTCAGCTCTGCATGTCAGCCTCTTCAAGGTTTTAACACTGCTGACCAGACACAAGCTGGCCAGAACCATCAGTGAAGCACTCCAAGAACTGGGCAACATCAACCCCTCCATTCATTTTGGAGACGGGTTAAGAAACAGACAGAAGAAATCATATTAGGTTTACATTTTTTTTATTCATGAAGAAAGTATAAATGTACAGGGTGGGGAAGCAAAATTTACAATGAACATTTAGTTGTTTTTTCTCAGCAGGCACTACGTCAATTGTTTTGAAACCAAACATATATTGATGTCATAATCATACCTAACACTATTATCCATACATTTTCAGAAGCTTTTGCCCACATGAGTAATCAGGAAAGCAAACGTCAAAGAGTGTGTGATTTGCTGAATGCACTCGTCACACCAAAGGAGATTTCAAAAATAGTTGGAGTGTCCATAAAGACTGTTTATAATGGAAAGAAGAGAATGACTATGAGCAAAACTATTACGAGAAAGTCTGGAAGATACTATTAAAGAAGAATGGGAGAAGTTGTCACTCGAATATTTGAGGAACACTTGCACAAGTTTCAGGAAGCGTGTGAAGGCAGTTACTGAGAAAGAAGGACACATACTGTAGAATAAAAACATTTTCTATTATGTAAATTTTCTTGTGGCAAATAAATTCTCATGACCTTCAATAAACTAACTGGTCATACACTGTCTTTCAATCCCTGCCTCAAAATATTGTACATTTTGCTTCCCCACCCTGTACACTGAAAGGTGATTTTAAGTTTGTTTAAATAAACAATTTTTAGCATGCAATAAATGTGTTTGGATAGTAGTAGAATTAAACTTGAATCAGAAATACAAAAGAATTAGGAGAATTAAAATACAAATATTTACACTACATGCATGTTGCAAATTGTTCGGACATTTTTTCTTCACTAATCCACCTCAGGTTTTGGATAAAAGGCCATAAGTTATAACAACATTGACACATAAATGATTCTACAAAGAACTACATAATAAAATAGCTCAATGCCAACTACATATTGAAATATTGTATATATTTCTATCTGTTTCACTTGTAAAAAACCTGGATGGCGCAGTTGCCATTATAATTTGCTGCCATTTTACAGCTGCAAACCACAGATGGTATTGTATAATCCATGCATTCCTGAACCAATAAGCATATGTAGATATAAATGTGTATTTGTGTTTTAACCACTCATGGAGCCATTTAACCATGAATCTTAAACTATATTTATATACAACTACAGATTTTTATAGTTTAGGCACTGATAGCATTTGGATGGATTTAAGGAAAAATACCAGGGATATCAGTTTAACATAGAAAGTCTGCAGAGATGTGATAAAACATAAAATTACCTACCAAATTTGCAGTAAAATATAAACCAAACCACAACCTTTTTCCAACACTAAACAGAAGACTTTAATTGCCTAAACCTAGAAAACCCTGGGAGTTATGATGTGAACACCACTCTTCAGTGGCCAGTCCTGTATTGATGATGTTATTTTTTTTTTTGTGTGTGTACTGTGCTGAATAGAAATAGACTATAATGACTTGAACACAGAGAACATTTCAGCTGCTTTGAACACAAAATAAAACAGTCTGGGTTGTTAACTACATGCAGACTCAAAACTGAAATAACATCTTTATAATAATAAAAACATTATCATTGTTCAAAAAAACATTGATTGAATCATGCCAAAAGCTGAACATCAACGAAAACAGACAAGACATGACAAAACAAGATATACATTTCCATCTGACACATGTGTCCCTTCAACCCTACATAAAAGAAAGGTGTAAGTCAATGTGCATGACCTTGCATAAACACTTGCCATAAAAGTTAACACAGAGGATTTGAAGTGCTTCAGCTCCTTGATGTGGGCTCGCTGATGACCTGCCCAGACCTGGTCCTTTGGCAGAGGCCAGCTGCTCTTACAGCTACTTCAAATCATCAGACCAAGTATGACGCAGCTATTTCCGTGCAAAGCAGGTTACAATAGGAACAGGAATGCTCGCAAAGCCATAAAGAAGGAAAAACGGGATCTGGAATCTAGATTGGAACACATAAACCAGTGCATTAATCTCTGCTGGAGGTTTTCCTTTTGTGCTCTGGAAGTCTTTTTCTTGTGGAGAGACGGCCGCCGATGACCTGCGAATCTGTCCAACCACAGGTTTAATGAGCGGCCTCGACCTCTCGCCTGCTCTCATTGGTTCCTCGGGTAAGTATGAGGAGTCAGGATGGGACAGGATGGAAATCTATAAAGGATGTAGGGTGATGTGATCTACTGAACTAATCTTGTTCTCGGATACACAAGCCTGCAAGTTTGAGAATAAATCAGAAGAGACTCCCTTCTGCCCCCTAGCTCTCCAAACCACCTCTTTTTTTTTTATCCTCCTTTCTTTTTGTTCCAACATCCCACATGTGCCCAATATATCACTTAGACTGTATCACCTTCTCCCTTTGTTTATCATCTCCTTGGATATCCATGTGGAATCCCCATCTCATCCCCTATGCCTTGTTTCCAGGATTTCCAAACGTATTTTACAAGCCACCAGTTACTGAGCCTAATGGTTTGCAGCAGCAGAGCTGGTAGCGCACATGATATCTTGAATGTAACAATCAAAGAGGCATGCAAGATTTTGGTATTTCCGCTGGCTTACAGATGTGCTGAGGTTTCCAGCTCCAGAAGCTGTAATCTATGTTAAAGACATGAGGGAGAAGAAAAAATACCCTGGACAAGTGAACATCTTATTGCCATATGTCACTATCACTGATGAACACAATAAGAATGAGATGATGTTGAATCATCTGAACACACAAGTGCTCTTACTGGATGTTGTTCAATGCCAGATAGAGAAAACAAGTCAGTTACTTAGTCATCACACAGGTATGTTATTGATGAGAAACTAATTACAGATTAACATTTAAGATCAAGAATATCTAACAGGAAAACATTATCATTTCAGTCATGGATGTAGAAAGAGTAGTCAAACAAAAATAAGATCGACCTAGTGCCTGTAGAATTAAATGTCAGATTGAGGCCTTCCTTTTATGCCGTTCCCCTTTTTCCCAACCTTTACCCCATTAATATCCCATTGCAGGACAGCAGTGGCCACAGTTTGATCAAGACCGTAGTTACATTTCCTCTCCCTCTTTCTCTCTCTCACTCTCTCCATTTTGTCTGTCTATAGGCAGGGTTATAGGCCAGTATATTGCACATTTCAACAAAATTCTCAGAAACTCGGAAACAAAATGCAAATGCATGTTTCCGTCCACTAGTGTGATACAGATATTAAAAGCTGGTTCTTCGTTTCATACAGCCCCATTTCTAAACTGTGTGAAACGTAACACGTTTCCACAAAGTTGAGACATGGGCAACAAAAGGCTGGAAAGTCAGTTGTACTAAAAAAAACCCAGCAGCTGATCCTCAACATAAAGTTATGAGGACTGGTTATGAGATCTTCCTGCCCTCAGACAACACTGCATTACAGAATCTCACAAACTCAGCTGTTGATTGAGGAGCTGATAGACGTAAGACAAAAAAACTGAGGCTCGTTTACCTTTTTCCCTCTGGAACTGAAACTCTGGTCCAGAGGATACCATGTTGGACTCTCCCATGGTGTTTCAAAGCCTTTTGTTTAATATTTGTCTCAGTAGCTCTTCATACAATGTGGCTAACACTTTATATAGTGCACATTTGTACTTGTTTGCATTAGTACAGTGAATGTTACAATCTACCTATTGGTCCACACATGGAGACATAGACAGTTATGCACTAAATCTGTTTCCCTTGCAGTCTTGTCCTTTATCTTTCATCATTATGCCAATGCTTATTAATGCACAAATTGAAAATGCATACAAAAACAGGTTTATGGAAACACATCTCTTGAGTATTCCACAGTGGTAATTCCATTGCATAAAATCAGGGTCATGTTTTACATCAATTATTGCTCCTTGCTCATAGGTGTTGGGCTGTGTGGAGTGCACCAGAACAACCGTATTGATGAATACAATGATTACAGTTTGCAAAATCCAATTCCAATTAATCTAGGCTACTGTTTTTGACCAAAGATCCACTCGTCACATATGTTATGGAAGATAGCCCACACAAACAGCTAGAATAGCCTGTATTTACACTTGCCCATAAAGTTGGAATAAAATATTTTGATGAATATTGTCAGCAGGAAAATTCATCAAATTGAGAGTAAATTAAAATCTTTAAAGATGCTGTTGACATTAAATTCTGTTTTGGGGTTTAAGAATATTTAAGGGTCAAAATGTTCTCCTTTCAACTAAGATATTAATACGTCGGTAAAAACTGCCTGCTGTTTTTTTTCTCTTTGTGATATGTAATCTGGACAGTTTGTGCCAGTAAATCAAACATCTCAAAGGGAGATAAAGCAGAGTTTAGTCTCATGCTCAGTGGAAACCTGTGGATCAGTTGGAGTCTCTGCCAGCTCTGACAGAAAAACATGCCTTGAGGTTCCAACATCTCTTCTACATAAAGAGATCGCTCCATGCTTTGTGGATCATGATAGCTGTTCTTCAAACGTTAAGTAAATTACCTTGTACAGGGCAAAACACATGCTTTTTTGTCATTATTGAGACATTAAAAAAAAGAAAACATAGATACAAGATATTGGGATTAAACGGGGCTCCAAAAAGAATTCTCCAACGTTGTGTGACAGAAAATGGGACTACTTTGATAAGCAAAATGTACAGGTTTAGTTGGAGTGCACAAGTGGTAAATCTATCCAGTACATGCAAGATTTAACATTAAAATACTTTACACCCATATGCAGACAGAGGAACTGGTTATTCTTAGTGATGAAATCATTACTTTTCAGTCTTTCTATGCTAAGTTTATAAAATGTACCCATATACTGTAAAATGACTTACCCCTTCTAATCTGCAGTTTTTACCTAAATGAGCTGAAATGTATTTACTGTTTGTGATCTGATGCAAAAGTATGTGCACACTGGTTTATTTATCAGCTTTGCTGAAGGAGTAATTACACAAATACAGAAAACATTTGGCCCCTAGCTTTCCTGAAGATGAATTGAAGTCTAATTCACACCAGCTATAAATTTTCAACGTTCAGCTATGTTAGTGTGTTAGTCATGCTATTGCTGCACCACTGAGACAAAAGATTTATTTCATCTACTCTGGTGTATATCCAATTTAACCAAAACATTGTGCAGAAAATGATGCTAAGTCAAATACGACTGGACAGGCCTCCATGAACGTAGAAAAGGAAGACGTCATTGAAGTTTTCCTGCATAAACAAAGGAGGATGGATTTTGCATACAAATAATGAGTATTTCTGGTGAGTATGCTATGATGATTTTTATTAATTGTTGTGATGTTTTTGTCCTGTTGTTAGATAAATATTGATTGTGAACTGCTCTAGATGATATACATGGTACAGTTGTGGTTGTAGTGTAGAGGTTTGGAGTTGCCTGAACTGGGTTTCTTGCTAGTAATAATGGTATTCACCCTCAATACGCCAAATGTCTCTCTCTGTAATGCCACGCCTTGTTATTTTGTGGTTTTTGTATAGTATTGATGGTTTCTGTAATTATGACGCCATAGTGGTGGTATAAAGGTGAGGATTTAGTCCATACTGAATGCCTTGGTATCAAATGCATGGCCCGCAACTGGTTTTTACTGAGGACTAGGTGTATAATAAGTGACTGTTGCCTGTATTGAGACTATTTCAGCTGGTACAACCCAGAAAATGTTAGTAGTTTGAACTTGAAAAAAGCTGATAGAACCTAGTGCTGAACTTTGATGCCACCAGCAATGAATAAAATCCTAAGAAGTTGGTATTTGATGTTGAGATTGGAGCACAAAGCGGAACCTCTCAGCTTTACACTGAGGCAGATGGTTGATGTAATGTTGTCATTTTAGAGATGAGCCAGAACACTGAGCAGAGAAATTCTTGATAACACCGAGGAGGTAAACTAAAAGGGTAAAAGAAGAAAGCAGTCAGTCCCTGGCAAATATGGAGTGCTAATGGAAGCAGGAAACGCTTATTAATTTTAATACTTCACACGCAAATACTTTTGTACTCTCCCACCGGCTTGTGTTACTCAACGCTCAGAAGACAAAAGCCAAGTGCTTCTCATGTTTCTGACCCCAGCAGACCTTTCCTTGTGCGAGTCCAGCTCCTCTTCTGGTTGACTACACAGGGAGTTCTGTGATTGGTTAATACAGCAGTATATTGCTCCCAAGAGACGAGTTCAGCACTGACTTTATTGAGACTAAGTGATCTGGATGTCGGTTCTCGCGAGATGCTGCCAGCAGACCTGCATGCACCTTGTTTTGGAGCAGACATCCTCCTGTTTGGGGGAAAACACAAAATGATGGCGGGTACGGGGCAGACAGAACAGAGGCGCTCTGTGGGGACTTTCCGTTAATTTGGCTACTTTCAACCTTGTTTCCATGAGACAAGCA
This sequence comes from Sphaeramia orbicularis, assembly GCF_902148855.1. Lineage (NCBI taxonomy): Eukaryota > Metazoa > Chordata > Actinopteri > Kurtiformes > Apogonidae > Sphaeramia > Sphaeramia orbicularis. The sequence continues at coordinate 53,184,841 of NC_043965.1, read as the reverse complement.
TTTCTTGTTACAGTGGAAAAATTGACACGCTGTGTTTTTATTTCAAACAGCATGTGTCATATTAGATGAGGCCACTATGATGTGTATGTTGTTTGCATGAGATGGTATGCTATAAAATTTACTTCCAGAACACCTGTATTCTACCTGTACAGGATTATGCATATCCAGTATATACAACATTACCACTTAGCCTTGTAATTTGACTGAAAGTTAATACTTCTTCAACTTAGTGTGTTTAGAGTGACACGATCTAGCTCCTGAAAAGCAAAGTTTGCAACGTAGTATTAAAACAATACTATAGAAGGAGTCAGGTAAATGAGTTTTGTGTTTAGTATGACATGAACAACCTCTGTAGTGCAGTTTAGTGACTTGTTAGCAAATACCCTCTGTAAGACACCAAAGCTTTGAAATTCATAAGGATTATGAAATGTGAAAATCTCTTAAAGTTCAATAAATAAGATTCGATCTTTACTGTGTACCTATAAGAAGAAGAATATTTTTCATTTGTCAGTATTTGTACATGAGGACATGTAACACACTGAAATTGACCTTCTACTTTTAACCCATTACTACCTGAACACACCACACAATCCAGACTCTGAGAAGTGGGCTGCCATGTCAGGTGCCTTGCTCATAGGGTACATCAGTCAACAATTTCTCTGCTGGTCCAAATAACTTGAACCAGCAACCCTTAGGTCACAAGCTGCTTCTCCAACCTCCAGGCCACATCTGCCCTATGAAATGTCTGTATTGTCTGTTCACTTTAATCACTTCCATTTCCAATATTTGTCTCAGTTGCCTAAGTAGTCCAACTGATTGCACTTTATGTACTTATCATATTTTAATAGTATTTTAATTCTTTTTTTTATTGTGTTTTAATGGTATTTTAAATGTATTTTATTTGTAATATTTATTTGTACTTTGCACTGTAATGCACTTTGTGACTCTGTTTGTGAAAAGTGCACTATAAATACAATGTACTTACCTACTTATGACAACAGCCTGGTTTCTAGTGAAAGGACAGAATACTTACACCTCCATTTTTCAAAGTCTCTCCTCTGCTCCTGGAGTTGGTTAACATTAATATATGGCTCACAAAATACAACATCACAAAACAAATCCAAGATAAACTTCATGTAAATTCACAAGCATCTGGAAATTTTACATGTTGAACTTTTAAGGTTGTGTTCACCATAGACTGTATTTCAGGGTTTAGAGGAAAAGCTCATCCTGAAAATGCATTGATTTCAACATGAATTACCAGTACAAAAGCTAACTCACTACAGAGTTTTAAGATATATTTCTGCAATGCTCTCTTACCATGAAAAGTGGATTTGAGCATTTATTCTTCTTAGTAAACACCATCACCATCTAAAATTTATAGGAAAAACAACAGTAGCCTGTGGTGACTGTGCACAGTTTTTACCTTATACACAATGGATTTTTGAAGCATTTCATATGCACCATATTGGTAGCACAAAACACACAGATGTGAATCCAACAATAAACCCCTCAACATCCACAAGGTCACAGGTGACCCATTTTAGGGTTAAGGTTACATTTAGCTATGTTTAAACATATAAAAAAGAGAGGGCCTTTCGCCACTGACCATCCATGGGGACTGTGTGGAGAGGGTGGTGGAGTTCCTTTCCTGGGAGTCCACATTGAGGAGGACCTGACCTGGAGCATGAACACCTCTGAGCTGCTGAAAAAGGCCCAGCAGAGACTGCACTTCCTGAGGGTATTAAGGAAGAACAACATCTCACAGAGACTGCTGGTGTCCTTTTATCGGTGCTCCATCCAGAGCTCAGAAGATTGTCGGCTGCCCTCTCCAAACACTGGAAGAGCTACACAGTTCCCGCTGTCTCAAAAAAGCACACAATATTATTAAGGACAGTTCACACCCTGGACACACTCAGTTTGCACTGTTGCCATCAGGAAGGCAGAGGTTACAGAGCAATAAAGACAAGGACAAACAGATTCAAGAACAGTTTTTACCCACCAGCAGTCACCACACACAATACTGAAAAACACATCTAATGTGCAATATGTTTTTTTAAGGGATCAGTGCAATAACAGACTGTATGCTTGTGTATGAGTGATGGGTTTCTGCTTATCTGTTTTTTACCTATTTATTTTAGCTACTTTTATTTGTATGTTTATTGTACATTTTTATATAATGTACAGATTGGATGGCACTTTGAAATCTCATTCTTGATACAGTGACAGTAAAGATTTTCTATTCTATTCTATTCTATTCTATTCTATTCTATGTACAATATACTTAAGGTTGTGTATCAGTCGTATGTTGAACAGTAAAACATGTTCCCTTGAAATTATATCTAATGAAGTGAAGTCCAATCCATGCATTTTGGACTTATAGTTCTTCAGCTCAAAGTTAGGATTCCATAAAAATAGTGGATGTTATAAGATTAAACACATAATTGAACTAGTGTTATTCTGAGCCACACTTTCAGATCTAACTACACTTACATTAAATGACTGAACATTTCAACACATGCTGAAATCATTCTGTGTGAATTCCAGAGCTGAATCAAAGAGACGCTGACGGCCCTCATATAACTTAATCCTGAGTAGGAGGAAATAAAGTGGCTCTGTGGTTTGAGAGTACTCAGAGTGGAGAGACCCAACTTGGTCAAGTGTAACTGAGAAGGCCATGTCTGGTAACCCCAGGTGCAACAGAGGTGTTAAATGATGTGAGGAAATAAGCAATAAGTGGGGAGTGTGTGTGTGCTTTCTTTTGCAAAAGCAGTGTCAGGGTCGATAAATACCTTGTGGCCAGTCAAAAGCAGATGGAAACACAGTCAAGCTCCCACTCTGATGGCAAAATCTGTTTCAAATGCAGAGGGTTAAGGGTGAAACAAGCTACGATTTTGATTTTACTATATATGAAGCACATTTTTGGTGTAGTGTTTGAATACTATGATGATTTAACAATCCCAGAAATTAAGTAGAACAGGCTTTGAAAACTTATCAAGTCAGCAGTATGGTCGGTGTTCTCTGTGAGTTCATGCTAGTTTAGCTTAAGTTTCATCCTTCACTCTTCCTCAGGTCCACCATCTTGTCCAAGAGCCCATTCTAATGCCCAGGTCATCACCTACTGCCACTTTGTCATGGGCCATGGTATCAGTTTTCAGGAAGTGTAAATCCTTAGATGTCAGCAAATTGACAACATGGACCAGGTGATGCTGTTACACACAAAAAACATTAGCAGGAGTCGGTGGTGATTATGGTTTAACACTGAAGTTTGTGGACTTCTATACAGCAGATCAAGATTCATTTCCTGTTTCGTGTTGTGTTTTCTGCGTTTTTCTTTATTCTAGCCCTTTCCCAACCTTTTCCTAACCTTAAGCTCACTCTTTTTCTAGCATCACCCCTAAATTGTTTTTATATCTAAAGCTAGCTTCACTATGACCATAGCACTATTTAGACATTCACCAGGCAACCCTATGTGTTGATAAATGATGTTCTACGGGTACCTGTGCATTGAAATGTGACCTCCTGATCAAGTGTCAGTGTGATGCTTCAAAAAAGAAGATGGTGATAGTCAAAGTGGCAAACACAAGGCTTCAGAATGGAAGCCAACAAACCAGTGGGTGGCATCATATTGTTTATGTTCTCTTCTCCCACAACATTTTCTGACCTTCTGAAACATTGTTTCTCAGACAAAAGCTTAATGTCTCGTAATAAGACAAATCACTGGTGAGGTCTTGGTGGCACATTTGGTAGTCAAAAAGCCTCACTGGTGAGGACCAAAAACAGAATTAAAAGCTTGATTAACGGACTTATATAAGTGCTTATATGCTAGTATTATATTTACAAGTTGTTTCTGTCCTAGTATATCAAGTATAACAAGTCTGATTTTATCGTGCCTACAAAATTTATATTGTAAAATACACGTCCATTATTAAAATGGATACTTTTAATGGCGGATGTCATGCATGGGTAACCTTTCCGACAGTGTGATGGAACAGGATACCCATCAAGTCAGATGTCTTTGGAGTAATTTCAGAACAAAGTCTTTTAGCTCCAAACAAGCAGTGAGAACATTCTCCATCATAATGTACTGCACAAGTCATAACTTGCATGTAATAAATATTCAATTCCTAGGTTTTAAGTTGTGTTTTGATTTTAGTTTAAATTTCACACTCCTTACCAAAACTCACACAGTGATTGTGTTCCTGCAGGTCGAGTAGTCACTTTGGAGCTTGAGGCAGCCTTCAAATGTATCTTTGTGGATTGGCTCTACAGTCGCAATAATAAAAATTTTATGTTGTTTGAATCATAAAAGTTGTCAGTATTTACTCAGTATTTACAAACTGGTAAGAGTTGTCAAAAAATAACATGTGACATTGGAACAGGAGCTGCTTTTCTTTAAAAATACATTACACATTTATGAACCAATAGGATTTAATGACTTCCTAAGTGGTAATAGCATAGTATTAAATAGTATGTATGACAACACTGTATTAGACACGAATGTCAAAATACCACATTTTGGAGGAAGTCTAAGATCAGCACCACTCTTTTAACTGAAAGTCATGTCAATCCAGTGAGGTTTGTTATATTTAACGTGGCAGATGTATCAGCATTACTACCTCAGATAAAGACCAAAACAGTTGGGTTGAATTGGTTTTATATTTTGCTTTATATATTGCTTTATGCATCGCAAAGAAAACTATTCTTGTGAATTGGAAAACAAAAGCCAATCTGAGCAGTAACCAGTTTAGGAACCTTCTATTAGATCACATCAGTAATGAGACAATATCTGCCTCTTCAAACAATCAATTGGACCAGTCTCATTCTCTCTGGACTCCTGTGATTAGCTCTATCACATCACTCTGAGTGTTTGGAGGCTGGTGGGAGGTGCCGCGGGGCTTCGGGTCACTAGTGGTCCCACGGAGTGGGGGTCTGGACCGCCCTGCTCTGGGGGCGGTTTGGTGTTCGTCCCAGATTGGGGTGGGGGTGGACCCGATGCCGGGGTAGCCCTGTGGTGGTGGGACGGGGGGCTCCGGGTTGGGCCTGGGTCTGTGGCCGGTGTCCCCCGGGTCGGGTGGCTGGGCTGGTTGGGGGTGGGTGGGGTGCGGTTCCTGGGCCCTGGGGAGGGGCAGCACCCGGAGGTGTCTGCGCCGGGGTGTCTGGGCTGGCCTGGACTTGCTGCTGCGGCTGCGGGGGTGGGCAGGTGCGTGCCCCGGTGTCTGGCTGGTGCCTGGGAGTCCTTGGGTGGGGGAGTGTGTGTGTATGTGTGTGTGTGTGTGCGCACGCATTTGTGTGTATGGGTGAGTGTGTCAGTGTGTGTTGGTGTGTGTGAACGAGTGCTCATGTGTGCATTAGAGTATGAATGAGGGATTGTGTGTGCAAATCTGTGTGTTGGTGTGTGAGGGAGCTGATGGAGCAGGTGTGTGGGTGTAGATGTACATGTATGTTTGGTGAATGAGGGACGGTTGTGGTGGCGGTGGGGGAGGGGGAGGGGGACTGCAGGTGTGCCTGGGGGGTTGTGGCCCCTGCGGGGGGGGGGGGGGGTGTCGCTGGGGGTTCTCTCGGGGTGCGGTGGCGGGATGCAGCCGTGGTGGCGATTGGGACCTGGGGTGGGGGTGCTGGTCGCTGGGTCTCGTGCAGCGGGGTGGCACTGTGCCAGTGATCGCTGCATCCCTAGTGCATGTAAGACTGGGGAGGTGTGGAGTGGGGTGGGTCCCTGCTACTGTTTGGGGGGCTTTGGGGCAGCTGGTCCCGGGTCCGTGCCCCCTCGACTGCATAGGATGACTGAGTGTGTGAGTGGCCTCTGGGGGGGTGGCGGCCTTCTAGCTGTGGTTGCTGGGTGCCCGGGGTCTCTGGATTGCCCTGCTCCTTGGCGGCCCCTGCCTGGGGACGGGTACTGGGGAACGGGGGTGCCGAATGTCGGCTGGCTCGTCTTCTGGGAGGAAACTTCCTCCCAGTCATACCATCCCCCAACCCCTCACCTCCCCACCCCCCTCACACAAAACACGTAGGGTCTTGGGGAGGGTGCACATCCCAAGGGGGTACAGCAGGGGGGGTCACTAAAACGGCCTCCCTCTCTGGTACCCTGGGGTGGCTAACTCCTCAATTTTAATTACACCCACCCACAACACAACACAACACACAGAAACACTAACACCACACATTCACTTTTGGGGGGCGGGCCTGGTGGGTGGTGCCGTACCGGTGGGTGAGGCTGCCTGTGTGGTGTCGCCCTCAGTGGTGCACAGTTATGCTCCTCAATTTTAACCGCTTGCATACACACCTCACACTTCAAAACACTGATAGGTGGGGAGGCGAGGGGGAGGGGGGTCTTCCCACACCCCTGTTTCCTGGATGCCGTCTGGGGCGGGGGGCCCCGGGGGAGGGGGGCTGGAACATTGGCTTGGGGCTCAACTGGCTGCATTGCTGGGGGGGGTGCCGCCCTCTGATGAATGATGTGTGCGTATGGGGATTGTGGTCAGGGGGAGGGGCTGGGCTAGCTCTCTTGCCTGCCGCAGGTCGTGTTGAACCGGGAAAGATGTGTGTATGTGGGCATCGGGGGTGTGGCAGTTGCTGGTGGGGTGGTGGACCGCGGTGGGCTTCCTGGCGGCTGGTGTTGCCGCCCTGGGCAGTGGTTGGTGATGGGGCTGCGCTCGGGTGCCGCGCCATGGGGGGACTCACGGCAGTGCTGCTCACTGCTGGGGGGGTGGTGGCGGCACTCTGGATACGTGTGTCTGGTGCGTGCAGGTGTGTGTGCAGGTGGGTGGGAGGGGCTGCTGATGGGTGTGGGTACATGTGTGGGTATGTGTGTACATATAGATGTGTGCATGTGGGCGTGCATGTGGGTAGGTGTGTGCAGTGGCGCAGAAAGGGTCCCCTGGGGCCCCAAGCAAAAAAAAAAAAAAAAAGTATATATATATATATATATATATATATATATATATATATATGTACACACACAAACACACACACACATATACATACATACAGGTGGGGGAGGGGGGCAATTTGGACACAGGGGGCCCCTTCGGAGAATTTGAGACAGCTAGTTGTTACTGCACCTTCTCACTGCCGCTGTGTAGTGAACTTATTCCTTACACTGTTTGTGTCAAGTCTGTTGGTCCTTTGGGGGCCCCTGCTGGCTTAGGGGCCCCAAGCAGCTGCCTGCCTTGCCCAATGGCAAGCTGCACCACTGGGTGTGTGTATGGGCATGGATGGAGGTGTTTGTGTGTGTGTGTGTGAATGGTCGAACATGTGAGATGGGTGGTGTGTATGTCTGGGAGTCAGTGGGTGTGTGCGCATATGCTTGTGTGGGTGAGTGGGGGACTGGGGGGTGTGTGGGGTTTGGGGGTTGGGCTTGGGGGACTGGGGGGTGTGTGGGGTTTGGGGGTTGGGCTTGGTGGGATGGGGAGGTGGGCCTCCGGGCCCCCAGGGCGCTTGGCTGTGGCATCGGGGTGCGCACTGGCCTGCAGCGGGTGGCGGTCTGGGCCAGCCTGGCCGTCCAGTGTGCTGGGTGGGACCCCTGCCTGGGGAGACAGGGCTCAGGGACTGGCGCCTTGCCTGCCACTGGGTGGCCGGCCCCCGGCGGGTTCGTGGCGGCTGGCGTCCCTGGCCCCCTGGGGCCTGTGCTCAGCTGCTGTGGGGCCTCTGGCGGGGGCCTCCCTCGACCATCTTTGAGGTGGGCACACTGTTGCCTCTCGGGGGGGGGGCGGGCTGGATCCCGCCTCTCTGTGGTGTCTGCTGGATGGCCGGGCCTTGGGGCCCTCTCAGTCAGTCCCTGATCCTTGGAGGGAGTGCGGTTGTGGTTGCATGTGTGTGTTCTTCACCTCAGTCTGTTTGCCTGGTTCACTCTGTCACAGCAGATGAATGTGAACAACTGATGTTGTGTGGATTTGTTACTGGTATTATTTGTTATTGTAATGGCGCTAGTACCGGCACAGAATCCAAATGCAGAACTCAGAGTCAAAATGTAAAGTTCAAAAGATTTATTAGTCACACACAGGTGTAAGAAAAATATAAATGACAAAATCTTGAGGATAATAGGTGGTAATTTCCTCTTCGAATCAGTCCTCCGGACTGAGAACGACAACCCGTCTCCCCGTGTGGTTAGCGGGGTCTTTTTCCCGATTGGGGAAAAGCAAAGGGAGGTCAGGGACGGAAACAGGTCATACACAGGCAAGCTATTAATCAGGCGACAGGACATAAGGGTAAGACAAAAAACTCATGTACCAAAAGTCAGGCAAGGCGATCAGAACCGGGAATCAGATGAGGCAGAAAAACCGACAGGGAGCAGGCAGTAGGCAAAACCGGGTAAGAAAAACGGGTCAAAAACAGGAATCCAAAAACAGACAGACAAGATCAGAACACTGGTAAGTACTGCAAGAGTAACAAACTGGCGACTGATAGAGGGAAGAGACAGGGTTTAAATACACAAAAGGGAGGGAAGACAACTAGACACAGGTGGAACAGATTAGGGCGGAGACAGGTAATCAGGTGAAAGGTGAGTACGATCAAGGAAAGGGAAGTAAAGACGACAGACAAGACACATGAGGGGAAACTTAACAAAATAAAACAGGAAGTGACAAACAAACATAAAAGACAGACAAAACCAGACTAACGTCTGGCTGCAGGCATGACAGTTATAGGTATTATTTGTGCGAACGTGGTGTACGATATTTTGTTCATGCTTTCTTATATTCATCATTTCAAAGGTCTTATGTATTTCATTGTTGTGTTTTTTTTTGTATTCTTGTTTGTTTTGTTTTTTCTCTCTCTTCTGCCCAGTTTACTCAGTTCTGGTTGTAGTTATTGTTACCATTATAATTGTCTCCATGGTTGTTACTGTTTGTATTGTTGATACTTTCTTGTGGGGGTCTTCGCCACCTTCTTCTCTCTTGTTCTCTCCCCTTCTTCTACCCCCCCCCCCCCACCCTCCATGTCAGGTCAGGCATCGAAATGTGGTTCAACTAAACTCATAATAAACACAGTAGAATATCAAAGGGCGCTTCATATACTTTATGAAGTTACCTTTGGCAAAGCAAATTTGTTCAGCACCAAAAGGAACCAGACTACCATTCTGCTGTTAGAACGCTGGACAAGACAAGTAGAAAAAGAAAAAAAAAAGTAGTGTGAGATACTCCCTGGTAAAATGTCCAAATAAAAGAGGATACACAAGCAATTGTGTCAGAAAAATGGGCAATGATGACTGGGAGTACAGTTGGTGTTGGCTGCTGCCTTATCGGTACAGACAGCTGCCTGTCAGCCAGCTGAGCCCATAAAAAAAAAAAAAAAAAAAAAGAATTGGTTTTATAAGCTTCATGAGGCTATAAAAGAGACAAATTACCATGGTGGTGGTTTCAGAGCTTCATATAGCAATTACACAAGCATCTGCACTTTTCTAAGAAAGTTCTATTGACCTTTCCTCTGAACATGGTGAAAAAAAACCCATCATGCTGGGATTTGGTTTATCCATAGATGGATAAATCTGCCTTGACAGACATTGTATTGTGGTATGGGGGCAGGAAAACCATACATTTACCAACAGTTTTACCTGCAGTGGTCTCTACTGGAAGTAAGCCCAGTTTGGAGATACACCTCCAAAAAGCTGCCATGTTACTTTGGACTGATTGCTTCCTGGCCATGGATCCTTTTGGATTCAGGACTGAAATTGGTCATTATAGCTGTCAATCATTTGTTGTTATAACATTGTAGCATGGCTCTTCTTGCAACCACCTCAATAATATAGCTAGTTTTAAATAGGACTTCCTTTAAAGGATGTTTATTCCATTCCTCCCAAATCCAGTGACATGATATTTACAATGTGACAAAAGAAAAGGCAAAAAACAGTAGCAAAACCCTATTCATGAACTCACATAAGTGGTGGACTGAACTGAGTTCTTCCACAACTTATAAATTCAGTCAAAGCCAAACAAAATAGTTCTCAGGATAGGTGTTTGAAGCACCCACAATGCGCCATCAGTTCTACTGACCAGAATAAGCCAAAATGGCCATCATATAAATGATACCCCCCCCCCCCCCCCCCCCCCCCACTGGGCATGACACACAGGAATAAACAACTCAAAATTGAATATTTCTTGCAAAAACAAAAGAAAAAACTTAGGAAAACAAGAAAACAAAGAAAAATACTCCCTTTAACAGTCCAACCGTAGACATGTCACAAACCACTCTCCACTTAAAAGAAAAAAATATAAGTTAAAACAAACAATTCAACTGTCAGGTGACTGTTTTCCCACTCAACCCCCTCTTTTTTTTAAGCGGCAGAGATAGCTACGCCTCTGTTTGGCCGATTCAGCACCTGACTGAGGGCAGCATGGATTTAACACAATGCGGTGGGTGTCTGTACAGTATGAATGTGTGTGTGTGTGTGTGTGTTTGTGTGTGTGAGTATGTGATAAAAACGCTCCATCACGTACATCAAATAACAAACTAATGACCATTTGATCTCAAATCTACCAGATGAAATATACCTAAAAAGTCAGAAATCACCTATGAGAGAAACTTCCTGGGTATGTACCTTGGGTCAGATGGAGGGGTAAGAGATACTGTGTATTGTAGCCTGCCAATAGGGGGCGATAGGGATGTGTCAGCTTCTAATTTGGCAGGCTTACTGGTGTTTCTCCAAATGTACGACATGAGCTAGAGCCTTCATCTGTCAAGCTCCTCTATTGTGGAACCACCTCCCTGCCTCAGTCCAGGAGGCAGACACCCTCTGTACATTTAAGAGGAGGAAGAAAACTTTCCTTTGTGATTCAGCTTAAAGTTATAGTTAAAGCTCTGCTGCCATACACTTAGACTGGGAGACTCCTCATAACACACTGAGTTCCTCTCTGCTTTTCCTCCTCTCTGACCTCCTCTCTGCTCCTCCTCTTTGCTCCTTCTCCTGTCTGACCTACTCTCTGCTCCTTCTCCTCTCTGCTCCTCCTCCTCCTATCTGACATCTGTCTGTCTTTTCCCTGGATCATCTCTGGCTCTGCTGCTGTGGTCCTAATTCTCTCCTGCCTCCATCATCATTATTCATTTATCCATGCAGTTGTGGTATAGTTCCATAGATGGTAGAGGTTTCTATTATTTGTACAGTTGCAGTAGTCATTTCCACGGTGAACCCCGCCTTCATCCATAAGTAGCTGGGATAGGCTACAGCGACCCCTGTGACCCTAGTGAGGATAAAGCAGGTTCAGAAAATGAATGAATGAGTTGCAGTAGTAGTAAATCCACTGTTAGTACTTGTATTTGGAGTAGTAGTCTTAGCAGTTATGGGTATTTGTACTAGTTATTGGTGGTTATACTAGTAATATCAATTCTACTTTTTAACAGTTATAGTGAAGTCAGTGTAAGTTAAAGTTGTAATGCTGCTGAAGGCCACTTGGATTGACTTTAATTGTCTCCCACAGACTTACACTCAACTTCTGTCTGAAAATACAAACTCACACATTCTTTTCCAGGACTCATTCCGGTCTCATCCATTTGGTGTGGAACCTCTAACAGGTGGTCTAGTAGATGTGTTCCTCCATTAAACAGATCTCAGGTCAGGCTTTGTTTGACAAGTGTGCATTACAACTCATTCACTGATTTGAATTTTCTGAGTGTGGCTTATTTAATAAAACAATTTTTATTTATATATTTCCTTTGTCGATGTACACCAGTTTTTGTTGAAATGACTTTGTTTTACAGTGGTTGATGAAAATGACCATCTATCATCATTATCTCACCTCTGACCCCTCAGGTTCCTGTAGTTCTATCCTTTGTATCCAAATATGGTCAGTTATGTTTGCAAAACCCAATCAGTGGGAACTGGCAGTTCCTCTGTTTTAAACAGACAGTGGTTCTCAATGCAGCCATGTGTCTATTTATACAGAACAGATACAAACTTTCTACTATTTCTTGTAATTAATAACTTCTAAAAATCTTGATCATAATTGAATTTATTTCGTTATGTAATGATGATGACGTTTCTCCTAATTTTCTTCTTATTGAGATATAGACCTAATATCAGTGATGTGATCTCATATTGATGACACAAGGCCTCTGTATATTTTCTGCATTTCTATTGATCCTTGAAGAGGAACCCCTTCTCTGTGGCTCCTCCTGTGGTTTCTTCCATTTTAATTGAATTTTGTTAATCCAGTGTCAAAGGCCAGAGGGTGATGTATTTTACTGATTGTAAAGCCTGTTGAGGCAAATTTAACTAAGGTATTAACTCAAGGTTGTTAATAGTTACTTTACTCCAACTGCTGTACTGTGTTTGTTTTCCATCTTTTTTTACATACTCATGGTGTTGACAGAGTGTTTGTTGTGATATATGTCATGTCATGTCTTGTTTATTTGATGTGCTGCTCTGTTGATGTGTGGATATTTGAGACGTGATCTGGCAGGAGGATGTGGATGAAAATTAATCCAAAGCCTAAAGGAAGCATTAATCTGTATTTATGAGTAAGGAATTGTTCATAATTTTCAAAAATGAAAACTCAATTAATCTAATGAATATGATATAATGACCAGTTTTGGTGTAAGATTAAATGAAGGCATAAAAGTCATTCATTGTTCAATGAATGACATGATGAACGAAAAATGAGCCTCAGCAATGATATGTTTAAGAACTAGAAAAGCACTCGGAGAGCGCAGACCAAGGCAGATCAGTGCCCCCCGCCACCCCAATCACCACCAAAATATAATAATTTGTTCCTTGTGCCAGTATCAACATTTCCTGAAATTTTCATCCAAATCCGTCCATAACTTTTTGAGTTATCTTGCACAGACAGACGGATGGACAGACAGACGGACGGACGGACAGACAGACAGACAGACAAACCAACGCCGGCAACAACATAACCTCCTTGGCGGAGGTAATAAATGGGGAATGTATGATGCTTAAAATATCCATAGATTTACTGAATCTGAAAAAGCTGAACACTGTTTAAACTATCTCTTTAGCAGCTGATAAGATTCTGTAAAACCCTTTTTATTATTTATATCATTGGTGACTAATACTACTATTGGTTAAAATCAAATTAGAAAGAGTATCTCATAAATGTCAGAGACAAAAGATTTTTCTGCCAAGCATAAATTGCAACATTTAATACAGATTGGCTACTAATAAAATAAATAAAATTCTATAATCAATATGTAATATTAGAGGTTGCAATTATGACATAAGATCGCATAATTACAAGATTAAAAAAGTCGTAAGTTTGAGATGCATTATGTCATTATGATGACATGCTAAGTGACCCCATTTTTTTTTAAGTGCCTGATGTGGGCTTCACCCCACTAGAGGCTTTTGGAAGACTGACAGAAAGAGAGAGAGCATGCTTTACCCCCTGGAGTTGGGAAAAACATAGGAAGCAATTAAAAGCTTAAGGGCGTCTGTTGCAAAGAGGTTTCTCACCCTGACACTTCAGGAGAAGGATGAGGATGCCTGCTAAACACATAAAGCTTCTCTCTTTCTCCAGCTTCTGTTACAACGAGCCCCTCTGTCCCTCTCCACCCACTGACCCTCCTTAACGCATGCCCATTTATTTGCTTACACAGCTTTCTAAAAGCCCACTGAACCTCTGAAGGTCAACATCCATGCCAACACCTGTCTCAGTCTACAATGACTGGAACAAAGTCTGCTGCTTTGTTTGGGGACAACAATGATTTCTAACGCTGCACCCCTGCAGCTTTTCTTCTCTCTACACAGCCTGTCTGCTTCTGGGCAGTATTTATGGAGAAATGAGGAAGGCACACACATGGGAACCCAACACCACATTTACTGCCAATTGCTGTGGAATGATGAAGTGGCCCATTTGGTTCAGATACACTATTTGTCTGAGGCAGTCTTTGTTCTGTTGTCATCCAGAGCATGATGTACAGCATTCAGGACACTCTTATACGCACACTCATGCTGATGCCCATTATATGAGGACCACCTGTATTTATATCAACCGTAGACTTTACTGATTTAGAGAGAATGTTTAAAGTGACACTACAATTATTGCATATTTCTATTATAAATTGATTTTTTTTATATTATTTATAAACTTACAAAAAGGCGCACAAAAAAAGCCAAAATAAGATAAATGATATTGAACCTAATTAAATTATAAAATGTAAAATTAGAGCATAGTTGTAAAGAGGTTCAAAGAGTATAAATGGTTAAATATGCTAATTTATTTCATTATGATTATATAATATTCTTGTTCATACTTGCATTGTTTAAGCATTACTTAGCAATATATATTTTTATGTTTACAATCAGGGTCACATCTTATCATAAGATATCATGTAAACCTCTACATGAATACCATGAGGTGTGTCCACTAATCTACATCTTTACCAGAAATAAGTTGTGAGCTGGAAAAGTAACAAAACAAAGCAAAACAAAAAACTCTAGATTAGCTGTGAACTACATGACATACATGTTAGTGTTAACATACTTATAAACCAATCACTTATATTAAACCATAATAAATGCCAACAAATATTTTTGAACTTTACGTCATTTTCACTATTGAATTAATTTATTCTTTGTTAATTTAATCATAGTATATTAAGTTATACTAATTGCATATTCATAAACTATAAATATATGAACAGCTATATTCATAAATATGTTTACAAACATGTCAATCAATGTCATATCTACAATTTACTAATATTAGTTTCTACCTTATTACCTCTGCCAAGGAGGTTATGTTTTTGCCGGCGTTGATTTGTCTGTCTGTCCGTATGCAAGATAACTCAAAAAGTTATAGATGGATTTGGATGAAAATTTCAGGAAACGTTGCTACTGTCACAAAGAACAAATGATTAAATTTTGGTGGTGATCGGGGGGGGGGGGGGGGGGGGGCACTGATCTGCCTTAGTGGAGGGTGCTTTTCTAGTTATTATTATTATTATTATTATTATTATTATTATTATTATTACTAGCAGCATTGTATCTGTGGTTCCATTGTACAATAGCGCCCTCCCATGGTGCAACAGCAACATTGCACCCGTACACCCTCCCGTGCTGCAACACGCGTCAGACAAAGACACACAGAACGTCCATTATAGTAGGATTATTATTATCATTATTATTATTATTATTATTATTATTATTAATAATAATAATAATAATAATAATAATAATAATAAATACATCACACTTATATAGTGCTTTTTTTGGACACTCAAAGATGCTTATTATTATGATTATTATTATTATTATCATCATCATCATCATCATCATCATTATTATTATTATTATTATTATTATCAACTAATCCATTGAGGTTAACTTATTAATTAAGGTACAAACATTAATGGCACATAAACATTAATACACTGCACGACACAACCGAAAACAGCTATTTAATACTTGACATTTTATTATTTTATTTAACCTCCAGAGACCCGTAAGTAAACATTTTCCACATTTTACATTAAACAGTTGCCTTAATTGGATTTTCTTTTTTTTTTTTTTTTTTTTTTTTTTTTTTTTTAAGTAAAGCTGTGAAACTCTTGTTCACTACAGAGGACAAAAATGCATTGCTGGGTCTCAGGAGGATGAAGTTAATACATCAATATCAATATCAATATCAATCAAAAAGTAATAACCAGTGTTAATGTTGAGCTTTATAGATTAACAACATTTAAATCAATGCTTTATTTATCACCTTATGGGTGGTGCCCATTGTCAGATGATTATTTGCCACATTAACTATTAGTTACTGCAAACATTTACTAATACTTGTTAGCACAAGTAAACCCTTAATTAATGTTCATCCTAACTTAATTTCATATCAAATAGGTGTTAGTAAATAGTTATTGCCATGATGACATGAACACAGTTAGAAATGAGGGCTTATTAGTGCATTATAATTAATGCACCATAGGAGTTTCCATACTGACAAACAATATTACTTTATAATAGAAAAGAATGGAATTTTCCCAAAATGAGAAATGAGATATTTCATTTAGTTTCATTTTATGTTTTTTTCTTCAATTCAGTGCTAAAATTTGCTACCACCACTGAAAAAGAATTACCTCCTTGAATATTATTAGCTGTACAGATTTTAGAATGAGGAGACAAAGACTCTAAAAAAGCATCTGAAAAAGGGTCTTCATATTTGTAACCACTTTCTTCAAGCCTCTAACAGCAACAGCAAACTATGTTGTGCGTGGAGAAGTATAATGACATCTAAATCAACATCATTCTGTGACTGCAGTTGTTTTAACTTTTGCCTGCTTCTGGTTTTACCCCCAGACAGATTTTGGCCTTCTGTCTTCCCTCTACAATCTGCACCAAATGTTTCACATTACCCAGTGTGAAAACCCTCCTATTCATCAGATTCTTTTTTACAAGTCCATACATCCGTGGAAACTTGATATTTCATATTTCATTCTGGTTTGTGGATGTCATTGCAAGTGGACGCTGGTTCACATGCAACCACCCGAACGCTGCCTTTGATCAGCCTGACCACGACTAATTGTGGACGGAGAGCAAATGAAGGAAATATCGGAAGATTTCATGGGAATTGCCACTATGGCCTGAGCTGCCCGGCGCTGCTATTAGCCGTTAAACTAGCCAGTAAGCACTTGGAGAATTAGCCTGTTTCCTCTCATGATTACACAAAGATAATTTTGTCAGGAGGGGGGTGAGGTTAAAACGCTGCTCTAGCTAAAACCATTCTGCTGCAGTATTTGCTGCTTTGAGGAGCACTGGGATTTAAAGTTTTCATTGTCACACTGAAGCCATAACTCTCTGTTCACTTTCCTGTGCACAGCCACATAAACAGCACATGGAAACATAACATTTACACTATGCTCCCTTTAAAAAAGGTCTTAACAGTGTGAGCACAAGTCATCCCTACTCTGAAGTGACCTATTTCAGGCGTCCTCTTTGAGCTGGTAATAAATTGCATCTAGAAACATAACACCGCAACCACAAAATCCCCATATGTACTTAAAAGGTAGTCACAATAGAGAGCTGAATTGTTCTGGCAAACAAAATTCATTCCTCGGACAAAATATCAAGGGAAAGATGTAAAAGAGAAAAGAAGTTTAAAGCTGCATAAATGTTCCAAATGTTTAAGAGTGGCCAGGGAGTCCCACGGGGCTCGTTCAGAAACAGTCTTTGTTCCTTGTGCAGGATGTAACTTTGCAAGCTGGTTTTCATTCAGTCTCAGGCTCCAACAAACCTCTAATGCACTCGGTCTTTTAAAACATTCAATATGTTAGAATTGCATGTGCTTATGTAAAAGTTTTTGTTACACTGTGTTGTGCTGGGAGCTGGTCATTTGTTGACATCGCTAACTTCATTTGTAGCTACGTACGGTAGCTAGTTTTGGACAGTGTTGCTACTCTCGGAAACCCTTGAGCAATTGTAAGGATGTTTGCAGGAAAAAAACAACCTGGATTCTCTGCACAGAAGTCAGTAAAGAGAAAGACAAGACGTGTAAGTTTAAGAATTACATGACATTTACCTTTATTAGTTGAAAAGGAAGACTCATTTGGCTAATTTCTTCTGCCCAGTAATAGCTAATACTGCAATTTATCTCATAGTTAGCTCCCCTTTTATTGTTCTGTTGTTAGTTAGTCTATTAACATTAGCTATTTTTAGCATTTAACCTCCAAATTGTTCAAAAATAAACGGCCATGGGGGAACAATAAACCACTAGCTACCACAACACTAGCTACTATTAGAAACTCAGTTCACTTTAGTTAAAGTCAACAAATCCCAGCACAAAACGGACACAATCCACAAACAGCTTTCTGTTTCAACAAAACCAGTAACACTTGCTGTATTAATGCAAAACATCAAAAAGTTGAGGAAAACTTCTAAAGTTTGTGTCTGTTTGTGCAAAGAGCTGAAAAGCCAGTAGTTTGGTGATGAAAGCTACTTCCATTACTGTTGCTTACTGTGGAGGAGCAAAAAAGAAGCATGAAGTCAGGAGTGAACATTTTGTGAACAAAATTTCTTTTTGTTTTCTTATTTCCTCAAGAATAGAAATGGACATAGAGGCTTTTATTTTTGGCAAATGGAGGGAATGTTGACAGTTGTTAGCTTAGAAATGGAGTTAGCTAAACATCAACAAACAGTTGACTTCCAGCACAAACCAGACTCCAACATAAACTTTACATACATTAAACTTTTAATGGACATTTGCATGTAACAAACTGGCTTTCTTTTCTTTTCCAGCTAACAATTTCCACCCACCGTGTCGGTGCACAAACATGTCAAACAGCTAAGGTATGTATCTGTCCAATAGCACGTTGACCTGGAGCGTTTGTTAAAAAGGCGGCAGATTTTCCGGTTTGGAGGGCAAGTTAGGCATGGTCTCAGAAGCAGGTGACTGGAATGAGGTCATGATATGGTCATGGGAGGGGGGACAGGGCCCGACAGTGTGTTTGAGTGTGTGGAAACTTCTGAACAACTGCTGTGAAGGAGGTGAAACACATCAGAGGCTCAGGCAGGCACTTTGGTGTTTTTCCCTTCTCGGCTCAAGGTGTCGTTTCACACAACATCGATCCCTTCTGCTCTGGAATCCTCCAAATGACAGCGGCGGATTGATTTGCTTATCCATGAAAGAGATGAACTGCTACTACGAGCCCCCGGAGACAGCAGCTTAGAGGACTGCAGTACACACCATTGAGAACAACTCTGAACCACCTTTGTTGCATTTAGACCACTTTGTCTTATGTCTTTCTTTCATCTGGTTGGGCACTTACAGAATTTCAGGGCTCCTTCATACAAAGAGCCATTTCCCTGTTTTTTTTATTATTATTATTTATTTTAACTATTATTTATTTTATTTATTTCAGTTTTATTTATTCTAATATATATACATATATGTGTGTGTGTGTGTGTGTGTGTGTGTGTGTGTGTGTGTGTGTATGTATTAGAATTTTTGCATCCAATGTATATTGCGGCCTGCATCCTTTAAATCCACATTTGAAAAATGTTTTAATATTAAGAGGAGACTATTGTTAGTAGTTACTTAAAGCTAAATATCTAACTGTGCTAACCATTTCAAAGGACATAAATTCTGTTTTTTCTTTTCTTTTCCTCTCGGATGTTGTTTGAGGAAACAACTGGTGTATCATTTTACAGCTCCTTGTGTCCCACTGTGTGCTGGTTGGTTGTTTAATGGAGCGTTGAGACAGTCATTATAAAGCCATAAATTTGGAAAACGCTACCTGTGAATATTGTAGTTTTCTAATATTTTGCCTTGGGTCATCAACAATTAAGACATACAATGATGAAGCCTTTAGAGATGTTTAGAATTTCTAGATGTCTTGAATTTCCCTTGGGATTAATAAAGTATCTGTCTATCTATCTATCTATCTATCTATCTATCTATCTATCTATCTATCTATCTATCTATCTATCTATCTATCTATCTATCTAGAAGAAGAGGTAAGAAAAGAAAGAAAAATAAAAGAAAAACATACAAAGAATAGAGGGACATCTGCAGAGGAGCAGTGCATACACAATGAATGGAAAGAATTGTTTAATTTGTTCTTTTAATTAAAAGAAAATAGAAGTGGTGTCTTATTTGTGCTGTGTAATAATATCTGCTTGTGGATTTGGTATAAAAAAAAATGTTCATCTTTTTATTGGGTTTTGATGGTTCTTGTGTTTTATAAGAATATTTTGATGGAAAAACCTGCATTTCTTTCTGTAGCTTCAATATCATATAACCCAGTGACTCCAAATCCATGCCGAATTATATTACCACACTGGGTCATATAAGACACACTTCTTATTTATGAATAGCGTTCTTCTTATATATTCTATGAAATATAAGAAATATTATGTAGCACTCCCTGTTATATGATAATGATTAATACCTGGTGTCTATTTTTTTGTTCTTTATGAAATGTAACATACTTGTGCAGAAAACGTTTAAATTAGTAACCAGTTTGGCATGTGCCAGAATGGATCTACTTTAACTCCAATTCACTGCTAAAATCAAGATGAACATTGTTATTCACAAAAAGAGTGCCAATACTTGTATTAAAAAAAGAATTATTGAGTGAACTTCTGCAATGAGAAAATGTACAGGCAAGAAAATATACTAATAGTAAAACAATTCATGTTGAAGTTGAGACCAACTTTATGTCTTGTAACATTATTTTTGTTACCTCTGTCAGGAGGTATTGTGATCGCTTTGCTTTGTGTGTTTGTGTGTTTGCGTGTTTGTTTGTTTGTTAGCAAGATAACTCAAAAAGTTATGGACAGATTTTCATGAAATTTTCAGGAAATGTTGATACTGGCACAAGGAAGAAATGATTAAATTTTGGTGGTGAAAGGGGGGGCAGATCTGTCTTGGTGGAGGTCTGCGCTCTCCGAGGGCTTTTCTTCTTACATCTTTGTTGCTTGTCATGCTCAGTGTACATCAACAGATATTGCCACACACACCACCCTGTTAATTCTAATTTCATGAAAACTAAAAGAGCAAGTACAATGCAATACACTAAAATAGAGAAGCAACAAAAAATCCCAAATACAAAACAGATTAGTTTCTTTTGATTTATTTGAACACAGACTAGTAAAATGTACTTTTTTTGTTACTTGCAGAGGTTACTACCAGTGCAGACTGGTAGGAGAAACACACCACAAACAAATGAAGCTAAAGGCAGTAATGTATGAAATAAGGAATTAAAATATGTGGTTATGCTGTTAGAGAATAGGAAAACAAGTAAAGATGGAGTTGAGTGTTATAGAGTCCTATTGCTGAAGATGGTGTTTCAAGTTAAACATGGACATTACAGCTCTGGACTCAGATGGACACATGCTGGACACAACATAATGAACAAGCATTTACTGGCAAATAAAGGTACTATGACACTTACAGAAATTGCAGATATTTGTGTATATGTAGGTCACAGACATAAATAGTTGCAGCAGAAAAACATTTAAATTACAGATACATTAAAAATTTACCTTCGCACATTAACATACAAGTATTTGTATTTAGTTACTTGCCCCCTCTGAATGTCACCAATCTTTTTTATTTGAGGAATGTATTTGTCGTATTTAAGTTTCTTATAGCAGACATAAGTTGATATGTTGTTAATATAAATTTTAGAGCAACTTATATTCTCATTCAACCCAAAACATTAAGAAACTTTTTTCTTTCTTTTTTTCTGTGTAAATGATAACATCCCAGCATCATCTGTCTCCTGTCAGCGGTAAAGTGTTCTCATCATACACACTTGTATTTCATGTGTTGCCTGGAGTCACATACTGCAGCGGTTTGGACAGTTGGGCGTCCACACACAGAGCTTGGCATGTTTTGGCACGTGTTCTGCCTGATACTGTCTTCAGTGGGGTATTGCCTTTCACGCCGTTCCTTCCCATCCAATTTGCTGTCCAAGTGAAGGCGACAAAGACATAAATCTTCGGAACTACCTGTTTGTTTGATAGTTGGCCACAGGCATCCACTCACTGCTGCCAAGCTGAGTCGGGGGGA
This sequence comes from Sphaeramia orbicularis, assembly GCF_902148855.1. NCBI lineage: Eukaryota > Metazoa > Chordata > Actinopteri > Kurtiformes > Apogonidae > Sphaeramia > Sphaeramia orbicularis. The sequence goes on along the minus strand of NC_043965.1, from coordinate 53,163,383 downwards.
GACTGGGGAGTGTGTTTGAACACACCCCTATTCTCCTCCTTGTGTAATTATTGTGTAGTTTAGAGCCTGCTTTTAAATTCACAGAGGCTCCTGTTATCTGATATGATTCATTGACAGCGCTGAGAAAGATCAGCAAGTGTGAAATTCTCTCTGCTTGGCTTTCCTGGCCTTCACATCCTACAAGATGAATGAGCTTGATGAGGTCTTCAGTTTCGATCTCAGCCTCCTCACATTTGGCCTTCACGCTTTTTTTCCTCTCTTCCTCACAACCGAGCTGCTTTATGCCAGTTATGAGAAATGCCGCCATCAAAGAATGACTTTGTTAGGATTTTTTTAGCTGATGTAAAAGTAAGAGAGAGAGAAGAGCAAAGAGAAAAAGAGAGATAAGATTGGTAATGGGTCATAAATTACATTTCTTTATGGAGTGATGCGATTTGATGTGGGTGTCAGCTCCTCTGAACTGATCAGTTTGCCGTTGGTTTCCTCAGCCTGTTGTGCTGTGAGACTCTCAGGACACATAGACCAGAGCAATATGGTCTCTGCAGACCAATGTGCAGACCAATGCATGAGCTGTGCCAAAGCCCTGCACAAATGATAAACTCAGATGTTAACTTTGACAAAATGTCAACCCAGATTGACTCATTTGTGGATGTGGATCAAATGTGTACGCATCCCTGTCTGGGAAGAGGTCAGACTCTGTAAGACAAGTCCCTCATGTCTAAGTACTGTAAAAACAGGAAACGTAGAAGATGATTCACCACCATATTAAAGAGCTACAACAAGTTGATGCAACTCTGTGAAAAACAGTACAGAAAAGCTGTAAATTGAACAGGAAAAATCTGCTTGATATGTAATTGAACACCAAGCTGAAAGTGCTGTCTACAGGTATTCTCCAGGCTAGAAGTTGAAAGCCTCTTTTACAACTTCATTGTATGGAGCAGCATAGTCTAGCTCACAGGATGTACTGGAGCAGCAGAACTGATGACTGGACTTAACCATGAGTCTATGTAATACTTATGGAAATAAATTATAATAATAACAACAACAACAATAATTTTTCTTTTCTTTTCTTTTCTTTTGAATAAATGCAGTGTTCAGGTAGAGAAACTGCAAACAACGTAATGATGAGTCTATTACACAGGTTGAATAGTGCTCTAAAACCCAAATGCATGGACGTGTTAAGATATGGTAATTGCATTTGTTGACTGCATTAAGCAGCATCAACAGCATAATAAAAGAGTCAACAAACAGGGAGACTTTGGAGTGTCATAAATTAAGAAATACTTTAAACTTAAGCAGAGATGTTTTAAAATTTGAGAGATTTATTCACTGGGAGAAGAAAGCTTTCAAGCCCAATTCCCACATTTGAAACATCCAACTGGCTGATGGAGCTGTGTCATGTCTTGCCAGCACATTTTTATGTTGTACAGTTTTGATACACTGAAGAAAAGAGTTGTTGTTGTGTGAAACACCTGAACTGTGCTCTGATTTGACTATCTTCCTATTCTGTCAGCAAAACATCGAAGCCAGATATTTTGTCCTGGGAGTAAAGTAGTTTGCATGACTAATGTGTAGAAATGCATTGTCACTTAATCTAGGTTCTGGTGCAGAAATGCAATATTCAGATGATTTGCATCCACATTAAGTAATTTCCTGAGGCAGAGCTCATTTTCAAAATACTACGACCATATTGTAGCGAAAGCGTCCATGAAAAAGGGTATCATATCCCCCTGAAGTGAGGAGCAAAACATCAGACGGCTCAAGAAGAGTTTCAGCAAGTGCAGCAGCCACATACCACATTTTAACAAGTATCTTACCACACTCACGCTGTAACCAAGTCAAACCATATGGACGGAGGAGGTGGGAGGAGGGAGGCAGGGAGGGAGGGGGGGTAAACTCAGCAGAGGAGTCCCATCCCAGGAACCAGCCATAAGTCATGTTGAAATACCTCCGTGGACAAAAACATGTGGACAGTTACCATTGTGGAGGTGGAAAACAAAAAACAGACAGAAAGCTAACAGAGAGGTTACAGCTTTGTACTTTATTAGAACAACTGGAAACAGCCTCATGTCCACTCGTACTTCTTCCTTTAACTTAATCATTTCACTTCACATTGTTTGATGGCATCTCATTTTCTGCATCATTCCATCATCTGATGAAAATTTTGTTTATTTTTTGCTTCCATCAAAAACATAAAACTGATGAGGCTGACGTTATCTTCAAAAATTAACTGGAACTCTGAACAGTGTTTAGTGTCACAGCTAGAGCTTGAAATGAGTTAGTTAATTTCTGAAGCTTTACACACACACACATGACAAACCCATTTGATAAACATGAAATATTTACCTACACTGCAAAAATCTAAATCTTACCAAGTGTATTTTTATCATTTCTAGTCCAAATATCTCATCACACTTAAAATAAGACATAATCACCTAAAGAGTAAGTTTTCAGTGAGATATAAGAGGTGATTTTTAGATAATAGATCTGGAAAACCTTATTTCAAGAAATCTTACCAAGATAATTTTAACTTGTTCCATTGGCAGATTTTTTTTTTTGCTTGATTAAGCAAAAAAAAAAAAAATATAAATTGAACTAAGCAAAAAAATAAAAAAGTAAAAAATAAAAACTGCCAATGGAACAAGTGAAAATAATCTTTGTAAGATTTCTTGAAATAAGATTTTCCGGATATGTTGTCTAAAAATAAGTTTTTATATCTCACTGAAAAGTTACTCTTTAGGTGATTATGTCTTATTTTACATGTGATGAGATATTTGACTAGAAATGAGAAAAATACACTTGGTAAGATTTTGATTTTTACAGTGTACTCTACTGACGTGTTATTATATATTTGCAGTTCTATTGCCCTGATTGTAAAGTCGCTAGTTTTAGAACTGCAGTATCCATCATCAGCCTGTACACAGAAGAGGCTGCAGGTCAAAGGTCTAGTGTGTCTCTGGTAATATTTTGTATTGAATGACACCAAGTCAACAGTCTGCCTTGATAAAAACGCTAAATGCTAAAGCAAAAAAATTTAAAAAGTTGGCAATTTTTCTATTGATATGACATTTTTGCATTTTTCTCTACTAGTTCAGGTTTGTATGTTTACCCAAAAGTTCAATTAGGCCTAACTGTGAATTCTTTCTTGATAATCAAGAAATAGACTAAAATAGTAAATGAAATGAAAATTAAAATACTGTTCACAATGTTTTTTTCCACTAAATCATGTTGCCCCAAAATAACCATATACAAATCTACTCACAGAAGTTTAAACAGAGAGGCTAAGCCCCTACTACAGTATTGGAATAGGATTTAAGACTTGTCTGTTGATCTTTAGTAGATAGTGAGGTGATTTTTACACAGTGAGTTCTATGTTACTTCAGGAAAAGAAATTGGTTTAGTTTATTTTAATCACTCACAATCAAATGTGTACTAATACTAATACTTCTTGCAGTACTTCAAGTAACTGTAACAGTTTATGTATTGATCATACATGCAGATGCAGACAGTTATTTGTTGAATGAATTGCTTGTATCCATTTATCTGTAATACCTTTATTTACGTTATTCATGCATTTTCAGCATTTTCACTGTTTTTTTAATGCACAATTTGAAAATATGAATAGAAACAGCTGGACAGAAATATGCATATAGCAAAGGATGGAAATGCACCTTTATGGGTACATACATGACCTAATAATACCATACCTAATAAAAAAGAGCAATTGTATAGAAGACGTAGAAAATATACCAAAGTAATCACTGAAGTTACATTATATATTTGTAATGAATTGATGTTATTTTGTACAAATTTGTTGTCACTTTGACACTACAGTTTTCTTTTTTTCTGTTATGTCCTTATTTTTTTTGGCTAAAAAAAGCCTAATTATATTGTAGCACGAAAAATGTAAGCAATAACAAAAAGTAATTAATGTGGCTGGACATGTCCAGGTATCTGCAGGTATCTCTGTAGATCTCTGTAGGTATGAAGATAGACACTCATGAAAACCTAATTAGAATAATCATATTCTATTGCTACTCTCAGATCTTCCCAAATCTCCATACATTTTTACACATTTACCTTTAACTAAAACAATATGTGGAAAGCCAAAGGTCAAACATGCAGTACCATTTAATACTACATTTAACTATTCATCTTTCAAAGGAACTTTAGTTAAAACTGATCTAACATCCATTCCAAAGTGACGTCAGCTTTAAGAGTTGATTTATTTATATCTTCTTTATTTGAGTTTTCCTGTGTGACAAGGCCCAGTTAAAAGTATCTGTGACATAAAGCTAAAAAAATGACCTCACTTTAAAATTGACCAAACATTACTCCTACAGAGACATGCAAAACCTTTTAGTTCTACACAGCATGCACACATACTGGTCAACCACCTGCCTCTGCAAGTTTTTTTTTTTCTTATGTGGGAATTTCAGACTAATTCAGTCAGGAATGTCAGATGTGTTTTCAAGATGATGCACCTGATACTAAAAAGCAATTCAGAAGACAGATAGCTCCCCAGAGACTTCAGCGGTTCTTTCCGTCTGAGAAGCTACAATCCCCATTTGTTTGTACTTGAGCAACACAAGGCCTGCTTGGTTTGCACTTGACAGCCTCCCATCATGCTATTGAAATTTCAAAGATGTGTCGGGTAAGATAAAACCAGGTCCGGAGATACAGTATCTCACATTATCAGTTGATATGCACAAGCTAATCTGGCAGCAGCACATACTGTACATAAACCCCCCCTTTTTTCTGGACGGTGAGGATCATGTGCAGAGACATTGGACCAGACCTGGGCTCAGCTCAGTGGGGAGGCGGGTATAGACCGAGGCTCTGGAAGGGAGGTGGGATCTTTTGGCAGCAACTTCAGAGAAGACAGGACACCTCTGGATCAGGTCGATTAGAGCTTGCGTGCCCATGTCAAGGTTTATGGTGACTTTTCACTGGAACACTGGCTTTTTGTTGGACAGAGGGGCGTGGTAGGTGTTTGCTCCCCACCATCACCCATCCCTCATGCACAGTTTTTTTCTTTTTTTTTTTTTTACACGTGTATTGATGAGTTACACCTTCAGACCAGAAGGAATACTTCAGACATCCAGGTGTGAAACCCTTTGTCATATCTGACCTTTCACACCAGTGTAGACTGGTGGTCTGAGATGACACTGTCAGACTGTTTGCACATACATCTTTCAAAGCTTTTTTTTTTTTTATTATCCCACTTCAAGTCTTACATCAACATGTGATAGTAAGAGATGATTTTGTGATGTCTTATTGTAGTCGAAGCTAATCTTCAACCAGCAACCCTGTCTTCTCATATACTAGTCATAGTTTATGATTCTTTTGTTGCAGTGATCTGTTGCATTTATTGGATATATGTATTTATCTGTTTTCTACCAGGAAGGAGGGGATCTGTACGATGGCATATTAGGGCCACATAAGAAAATAAAAATGCTTGTCACTACGAGAATAAAGTCATAATATTTTGAGAATAAAGTCATTATATAATAAGAATAAAGTTGTAGTTTAAAAAAAACTTATCATTTAACAATAATAAAGTAGTACTTTTATGAGATTAAGTTGTAATATTTTGAAAATTTGACAGAGTTTCCGGTTTTACAGCAAACGCAACAAGTGAAGCAGCAACTTTCACTTCTGTTGGACTCCAGAACTCGGAGTAGAATCCTCACAGTTTCTTGAGAAACAACAGACCTTTTAAGTCACTGGTGTTACCACCGATAGCCCTGCAGCCAACCACTTCGTCAGTTTCTCCTCCACAAAAGAGGCAATTTGCTCCAAATCAATTTGGTTCTTACAACGAAACAAACCCAAACGTGTACAAACGTGCTTCCAAGTCCTTAGACTAATGATAATGTGTTGGTGGGGGGATGGGTTCAGTATTTGGCCGTACGTTAACCCCAAATGAAAGAATAACTTCACAAAATGTTCTAAGTTCTCCCTTATTCGATGAGTGAGTACAACTTTATTCTCATTATATTATGACTTTATTCTTGTGACAAGCATTTTTATTTTCTTTTGTGGCCCTAATATGCCGTCGTAGATCTGTCTTATCTGTATTAATTGTGAATTGATTTTCCTGGCATTTCATAAAGTTGGGTAGAGCAGTCAGCATTTTTTTCCTCCAAACTTGCAAAAATGTATCCCTTATGACCTGAAATGATGCCTTTTGCTGTTGGTCTGTTGTCCATGGATGTTGTTGACTGATTCAAGGTGCCATTTTTGGAACAGCTCAACTCCTCTTCCATCACAAGGTGAGGTCAGAAGATGATACTGAAACATTTCTCCCAATGAAAAACAACAGAGAACAAATGCAGAGAGAACACAAGAAAAGCACTGGTGGTCACAGTCACACTCAGTCAGAGATATCACAATTTTCTCACTATTTGCATCTATTTGTATCAGATTTGAATTACCACTATGAAAAGCAACCATTTAAAATTGTGTAGATGTGTAGGCGTTATATTTACAGCAGCCTGGGGCTTAACTCACTCTAGCATCATTCATTCACTTTATGTGCAATACAATAACACGTGCACTATTCAGTCAGTCTTATGTTTCCATTCCAGTTGTTCTCCTCCTCCTCCATGTTCATTATTTATTATCATACTATCTGCACTTTGCTTTTATTGTTTTTCTATCTTGCTTTTCTATTTTAAGTGTGTGGTTCTTTTTTATTCTTATTTTAGCTTCATTGTCAGTCCTGTGGATCATAATTTTGTTCTTCATGTCACATGTTGAATGACAATAAAGGATCATGGATCTTGAATCTTTTAGGTTTAATGTGTTAATGTACAGTGACAGGTGACAGTGCAAAACAACATACAGGGGTTAGACAAAATAATGGAAACACCTTCACCTCAAGATGATAATGCCCCAATCCATACAGCTAGAATTGTTAAAGAATGGCATGAGGATCATTCTAATGAAGTTGAGCATCTCGTATGGCCGGCACAGTCCCCAGACCTCAACATTATTGAGCATTTATGGTCAGTTTTAGAGATTCAAGTAAGACGTCGATTTCCACCGCCATCGTCTCTAAAAGAGTTGGAGGGTATTCTAACTGAAGAATGGCTTAAAATTCCTTTGGAAACAATTCACAAGTTGTATGAATCAATACCTCTGAGAATTGAGGCTGTAATTGCCGCAAAAGGCGGACCTACACCATATTAAATTATATTTTGCTGATGTTCTAAGGTGTTTCCATTATTTTGTCCAACCCCTGTATACTTAAAGTAAAGGCTGATGTGTCAAAAGTGGCAATGAATTTTATTTAAGAACCAAAAAATGGTCAGTGGAGGATGTTCTATGGTTTTGGCATTTCCTCAGTGGTGTGGATGCCGGTTCCCAATTTTAGGTTTGGGCAAAAAAATCAAAAACAGCACAAATTTTGTAATGATACTTGGTGATTATAATGTATTTTGTTCAAGAAATGTAATAGTCATTTCAAGACAAAGTACATAATATGTTGGTGATTCCATATTTAAAATGACATTGTAATCTGTTTTTGATAATAAATAAATACCAAAGCTGGCAAAAACATAACCTCCTTGGACAATTTTCAATATGATGGCAGCAACACATCAAACATCTGATATGATTTCTTTGTTCTACTGAAAATAAAAAAACAGGTTATGATTACATTGTTTATTGACATTTTACATTAAGTAACAACTTTTTTGGAACTGGGATTGTAACTGTAAAGTGTGAAATATCTATTTGCTATGTGATTTCTGGATGAGGGAAAACAACAGTGTTTATCGTCTCCTGCAGTGATCCCTTCCTCCGAAGAAAAGAGAAGGGGAGTTGCCGTAAAGACTGTCCCTTGGCTTAGTGTTTACCCTGTGTCAGTTGTCTATTCAAGTACTGCTGGGAAAAACACACACATTAGTCATGTTGAGATTATGATCTCTGAACTATACAAAACAATAGAGGATATGCACGTGACGTCACCGCTGGCGGAAGTCACCGCAGTTCCGCCCACTGAGTGGCAGAAAGAGGGAGATGAGTGACAGCGTTGGCTTCAATACTGTCTAAATTTAAGAACAAAATTTAGTAAAAAATGGGGAAGAGCTGTTGTGCGATTGATTGTATGAACAGGTTTGAAAAGCAGTGGGAGCTATCGTTTAACAGACACCAAAAGACAAAGAAATGAGAAGTAGATGGATCCACAAATCCAGGAAACCAAACCTAGATCTGTGGATCCTGTTTGGTGTCAGCTAACATTAATTTATGCTGGATTTTGGGTAAAATCTTACCTTGAATTACGTATTGTTTTGGCTAACGTTACTTCTTAGTGAAGCTCTTGGTTTCATGATCAGATCTTTCATGGTTTTTGTCTTCATTTTGTGATTCTGAACCTCTTGCTCCTACATGATTTGTAACCCAGTTTTTCAACTACGGGCGTACTTGAGCATAAAGCCACAATGGTGTATTAGGGCCACATGAGAAAATAAAAACGCTTGTCACTACGAGTATAAAGTCATAAAATATCTATATAAAACCTGTAATTTTATGATAATAAAGTCGAATACAAAAATTATCACAATGTTATGAGAATAAAGTCGTAGTTATAAAAAAAACTCACAATTTAACAAAAATGTCATTCGTTTATGAGATTAAAGTCGTCATATTCCGACAATAAAGACATAATATTACAAGAATAATGTCGGAATTTAAAAACAGGCGGGAAAAATATCATAATTTCCAAGAATAAAGTTGTACCCTACTTGTACAAAGCAGTAGTATCTGTGTTGTATAAAGTACTTGATATGAACTAGACTCAGTAAATCTCCTCAGTCCCAGTAGATCAGGCATATATTCACTGGGGTCAGTCTACTGTAAATGCACTTTGGATCAGCTGGTTCTGGGCCCTACTTTTGGACCCTGGTTGTCAGTAATGATGAAACTATGTATATTTGTTTCAGGTAAAAATAGCAATGATCCCCTACAGACTACGGACTGGATGTCCGGATACGCGATTTCGGGTCACATGTCAATGGTCGTGGACCACTTGTTCTTTGGTAGCTCGTACGGATCCATGTCCAGTCCAACTGGCCTAAATTTAATTTCATATTTCACATTTTCCCAGTCTCGCTGTGTTTACTGCTATACTCTGTCATGTTGAGCAGGTTGGTTTTTGCCACTCAGTCTGATTTAGAGGGGCGTGGTCCGGGGGGGAAGTGACGTATGTGCATACCCTCTATACAATGCAGACATTCTAAAAAATAGAAAAGTAAATGCTAGCATACTAACAGCATTTACTAAATACTTAAATCAATTTAAATTATTTTAAAAGTTGTTTTCTTTTCAAGCTTCTATTTGATATTGCACTGACTTTCTTTAACCTCTAAAATGAAGTGACCCATTTTATTGTTCAGGTTGCACCATGTTTAAATTGATGTAGTTTAGGTTTTGTTGTAGACATGGAATCTAGAAGGTAATATGCTTCAAATGATTTCTAATACATGCCAAAATACATGTATCCCTACATGAAGGTTAGAATGAGTGAAAGTGGACATTAAAAGGTTAAGTTCTAAATGCAGAATGAGTTTTTCCCAGTTGAAGACAGAAAAAACACATCCATAAGTGCTTCTAGAAGTCCATTTGGGTGGCCATATGGTGAAAGAGGCACTCGCAAATGTACACATGGCGCAGTATCCCACTGCCAGAGGAGAGTGAGGCAGTCCTAACACATCAATAAAGTGTATGTGTTTCACATGTAGAAATACCAGCCCATCAGTCACACAGCAGGTGGTTCGGTCCAGTCCGTGGACTTCTCATTGAACATGTATGTTCAGAATGTGTGCCACCTTTCTCCCATTCACGCTGCTGATTACAAGAGCAGTTTGTGCCATTATAAATCATGTTTAACTGACTCCTTTGTTCATTCAAACAAAGACTTCTTTTTAACTGTAGCTGCTGAACAGATTGAAGTCTGCCAAGAAGACAGGCTTCATGATTTAGTAAAGGCCACTGGTAAATCTTCATTAGACTGGACTCAATTCAGAGGAGGGATTTTGTTCTTTGGATTCACATCTAAACTGGATTAGAGATATTGTAAGAATTACTCATTACTTGCAATAGTTTGTAGTTTATGGGAGGAGTTTGACATTTTAACCATTTTTATTCAGCCTTTCTTAAAACTTATATTCAGGAAATTAAAAAAAAAAAAAAAAAAAAAAAAAAAAGAAAAAAAAGGGGGGTGGGGGGCAGTATCGGAGCCCTGGTGGGGGTTCAAGGGGGCGAACTGAAGCTAAATTAACATTAGAAATGCTTTAAATCACATAAAACTGTATAATTTTGTATTATCATACACTAATAACATGAATCCAATTGAACCTCACTAATGTGACCATTGCATTCCGAATCATTTAAAAATTGAAACAACAGGATACAGTAGAGGTATAGGCCTGTGTCTGACAACTTTATGTGATTCACTCAATCACTGGCTGTGTTCCCCAGCAACTCAAATATATTTAATATTCACTCCATGCAGTTCTACAGTTCCTACTGTATAATAATACGTTCCATACCTTATGTGGCTGCCCGTTTGTTTTTCACACAGACCCAAATGCTGCTGGAACAGACAGTTGTTACTTCATGATTACACTTTAGCCGAGTTTAGATTTAACTCCCTTTGCCATATAGACTCTTGTCATAAACGGTGCGTGTGCAGTAGATCCCCCCCAGTACAAAAGACAGGAGAGCCTTGAGGTGCATAAGTTTGCACTGTACAGTACACACGGACAGATAGCTCAGTAAGTACTGCCACTGTCTAAAATGCCAGAGACTGCGATTCAAATCCTGGCAAGAGTACTTACTTCATTGTTTAACATTTTACATGTTTAAACACCATTGCATGTAGTTTAAGGTTTTGCAGGATTTGCATTGTGAGGAAGCTGCACTGCAAATGCCTCAGTTGATCCTTTCTAATGGGAATCAACACACCAACAGCCGACACTATGATGGCTATGTCCACCTCTTTTATGAAGTCCATGGTTTCAGCTTGAACGCTTGGATGTTTTTGACATATAAATCAGTGTCCCCTGGTTGGATGACGTGATTAGTGTGATCTCACTCTCTTGTTAAAAAAGTGAAATGTTTTCCAGAGAGCTGCTGACAACAGTCTGGCCTGTGAAACCAGGACATTTATTTGCCTCAGTATCTACTAAAAACCTCATTGTGTTTCCACAGATTGTTTTTAAATTACATCTTTGTTTTGGGTTTCATGCTACAAAACTTGCATCCCCAGATAATCTGTTTCTTCGCCATCTTTATGCTACTGTACCCTCCACTACGGGTATGCAGGTATTTGGATTGCGTATGATAAATGATGGTCATAAACCACCACCGAGGCAGATATGACTGAGGTGAGGAGAAGAATGGTGGACTGTGAGCAGGCTGATAACACCTCCAAACAAAAGTCCCAGCTGTGATCGCTCAAGTACAACCACGTGCAGAGAGATAGGATTCTTTATTTTACTTCCTTGCACGTAAAATTCTATTAATGTTTTGATGGAGAAGCACGATCTTTATCTGACTTACAAACTATCCAAATGCCACCGTCCCATCAATTTTAGCATGAACGATAAACTGGCTCGTTGATTTGCAGACAGGAAAAATTTCCCTTGGTCAGGGTCTTCGCTTTGATCACGACCTCAGTGAGACGACTCCTCAGATCTCAGATGTACAGCACCAACACCTGCGTCCATGTTGTTTGGCCACGCTCCATTGGATGTCTATCAACGCAAGTGCTGATAGACTGCCAGGGTCTGCCTTCAGAATAAATGACCACCAAACCTGTGGGAAAAGACACAGGGAAACACAGCTGATGTTGGGAAAATACAACTTTAGATGGAAGATAGATGGAAACATGCACCAGATATTTTCAACTGGCAGCATATCAAAGGTGTTTTAATTCTAGGAAACTATCCTTCCCCAACTTATGGTTGAGACCAAAATTGGGTCCTAGAGCTGTTTTTGTTAGGTTTGTAATTGTTAGTATAATGAATGTAAGTAGCTAGGAGCAGTGGTCGTTAGGGGGCACTATCGATTGAATTTGTCAGTCAGGAATTTGTGTTTGTTAGAATTTCAGTTGTTGGGAGATGGCTTATTAAGTCTGGTTTTGACCAGATCTAAATGTAAAGCGTCATGAAATAACTTGTGTTATGAGGCACTATATAAATAAAATGTGATTTAATCTGATTTGAATTGAGTAGTTTGTTTTGTGCGTCTGGTTTATTTGGTTAGGGTTATCTATCAATATGTGATTGATTGTTTAACATTCCAGCAAAGTGCATTTAATTAAACTTGGTCTTGACAGTGGAAGACTAAGGAAAAAGAACTACAGATGTTAATTTTCTGAGTCTTGAGTTTAAGAATTTGGGAACCATTGCTCTAAAACATGCAAAAGAAAAAGTTAAGGTTGGAAGTTATCAACAAAATCTATAAAATGAAGATGTACAAGTACTAAAAAAAAGACAAGTAGAAAATGATTGTTGATCTAAAGTCAAATGAGTTTTATAAAAATATTCCAAGTGTATGTACGTGGTGTCTCTGGTGGGCTTTACTGTCTGATTCATAAGAAATGGCATAACCAACACAAATGCAGTTATTTGGCAAATACCAAAATACTTGTTTGACTTCTTCCTCATAGTTATGTTTAATGCTGACTAATACTGAGGAGACATGTTCCAGTTCAACAAATACTGGTGGAAATGACACAGGGATGTCCGAAGAGAAGCTACAGAGTCTGAAATGCACATACAATACATGCTTCATTGACATTGTTATGTGTCAATAGTTTTGACTTGTAAAACTTCGAATCATGTTTTTGAATAAAACAAATCAAACACTATCTTTTCTCTCCCACAAAACAAACTTTAAAAAACCTGAATCTGGAGAAATCAACAGGTAATTTATTACTTTTACACTATTGCTGCGTGAAGCAGTAATAATAAATCCATTATTTACAATTCAAGGCACTATGAAATTAATTAATAAACAGTTTTAGATAATCAAATTACAGAACAAAACACAAAAGACAAAGTTTCAGCTTTTGAATTCACTAGCTCTCATCTTCCAATACAGTGGCCCAGAGGGGCAACAGCCCCCCAAAATTATCCATTATAATTATCCATTGCATCTATTGTGATTTATTTAAAATAAGTATTTGAAAAATAAATTAAATAAAAAATAAACATTATATGAAAAAAAAACAATCTCCTAAAAAAACTTAACTTAAAAAATAATTTCCTCAAATAATATAGACTTCTACAAAAAAGTGTCTCAAAATGAAACAGAGCAGCATCAAAAATTAAAGTCAATGTTACATTTTAAAATATGTTGCCCCAAAGTAAATATCATCCAAATAAAAAAGACAATTGCTTAGTTAAAAAAAAAAAAAACATTTATATATTAAAAAAAGAGTTTGGAAATTCTTCAGATGTCTAAAATGGAAAAACCCCTTCACTTTTTAAATAAGATTAATCAAAAAAACAAAACAAAAAAACCCCAAAACAATCAACCTTTTCAGTTAAAGGGGGCGCCATTTACTGGAAAGGTCTCTTGCTTTAAAATTAAGGCCACCACAAAAAATAAAAACATGGGCCTTCAGCTAATGTGGCTGATGCTAAGGAAGTGATGTCATCGCACTCCCACCAAACCCAGAGGAAGTGGAGGTTGGTGCGTCAAAAAAAAGTTATTTTAAAAAATATTTACATTAATATAGTGTGCAAAGTGGTTTTTAAATGATTAAATAAGGTTCCTGCGTCTGCTTAAAGCTATGATGTGGCATTTTTACACTTTTCTTTTGTCATCTTAAAATGCTCCTAATAAGCGTGTGGCAAACTAAAACATAAAAGAAATCCACCATGTTTTGAGACTCAAAAATGTTTAATTCTCATATATTTCTGATAAAAGTCTGACCAATCATTTTATTTGGTCCGAATAAAATAATTGGCCGAGCCTGGTTGAGCCTCCTGTCAGTCATCCGTTACTGCTGTCCCACATCCGATACCGGTACCTCTGAATCTGATGCTTCACTCACGCTGTTCCTCCTGTCACTGACCACAGTCTCCTGTCTACGGATGTGAGTGGATAGGACTCAAATGCACATGTTGAAGGGAAAAAAAGGATTTATTAACAGAAACAACAACCAAGGGGAGCAAAGAGAAAAACCCGACTGCAGCAGTCAGAGTCCAGTGAATGAAGAATGGAGATACAGTCTGGGAGTTGGGTGCACTTGACTCCACAGACATCCCCACCCAAAGCTCAACTTTTATGACCGCGGGACTCGAATACACGTACATGGTGTCACACAACATAGAATTATGGAAGTGATTAGTTACCATAATCTAAATTAAAATGCATTTGAAGAAATGCTTTTTCATTTTAAGAATATGTCTGCATTATTTGACTCATAAATAAAATGAGTAATCAATCATCCAGTCCGCATTTTTATTTTCTTATTCTTGACTGCTCATTCTTTAACTTAATTAAAATGAAAAAGAAAAAGACATTTGAGATTTAATTTTAAAAATCTGCCCCAGCAAATAGTTACCTAAATTAAATTTGAAATCCGAAATTCGAAAATTCAAATGCATCAGCAAAAATGCTTTTTCATTTTAAGAATGAGGCTGCATTATTTGAGTCATAAATAAAATGAGTAATAAATCATCCAGTTTGCATTTTCATTTTCTTATTCATGTTGCACATTTTATGACAATCAAAAAGAAAACAGAGGACATTGCTTTTTCATTTTCATGATCTGCCCTGCAAGAAAGCTACCATAACTAGAAAATGAATTCGCAAAGGAAGCGGAGCAGGAGAGCGATGTCAGCAGCAGCTCTTCACCTCCGTACTGACTGTGGTGGGTGTGGTGGTATGGAGGGGCACCGTGGACATTTGATGATGGATCTCTGAACCACTTCCGTTTAAGGAGCACAGCTTGGTTCAGAGTTCTGTAAATGAAACTAGTTCCATGATCCTTAAATGGAACTGGTTCCTTAAATGGAACCGGTTCAGTTTATGTAATTGGTTCCGAATAAGCAGATCCAAGACAGCTTATTCAGAACCAGCATGTAACTGGTCTTCTCAGGTCTGTTTAAGTAAAACGTAGCTGGTAGCTGATGAAAAGCCTGGAGCTTGGAGGTCCGCACTGCAGCTTAGTGTACCAGGTCACAGTGGCTTGGTGCACCGGTCTGCAAGCCCCACAGGAGCTGGTGTTTGGAGCCTGTAGCCTGGCTTCCTGCAGGGCACGACGCGATGCCAACCCCAACTCCCACGATCGTGGGAGTTGGGGTTGGCATCGCGTCGTGCATTAATAAAGTCATTAATAAAGTCAAACAAAATGACATTCGCCAGCATTAAAGAAAATATAAACAGCAGAAGAGTGCAAATGTGTATTTATTTATGGTTTGGACCTGATGGAGAACATTATTCGGAACAAGATCTGAGGTGCAGCTTGGTCTCCCGGTTCACTGCAGTTTAGAGCACCTCCAAGCCCCACAGGAGCCAGGGCTTTGAGGGCGCTAAGCGGAGCTTGGAAGTTGGAGCACCACTTGGTTTTGAGTTCTGCAAACAAAACTAGTTTCATGATCCTTCAACGGAACTGGTTCTGAGATCCAGCGTCAAAAGTCCACGGCGCCCCTCCATACCATCATACCCACCACAGTCAGCATGGGGGTGAAGAGCTGCTGCTGACATCACTCTCCTGCATTGCTTACTTTGCAAATTCATTTTCTAGTTATGGTAGCTTTCTTGCAGGGCAGACCATGAAAATGAAAAAGCAATGTCCTCTGTTTTCTTTTTGATTGTCATAAAATGTGCAACATGAATAAGAAAATGAAAATGCAGACTGGATGACTGATTACTTATTTTATTTATGAGTCAAATAATGCAGCCTCATTCTTAAAATGAAAAAGCACTTTTACTAATGCATTTGAATTTTCGAATTTTAGGTTTCAAATTGAATTTTGGTAACTATTTGCTGGGCAGATTTTTAAAATTGAATCTCAAATGTCTTTTTTTTTATGTTGCTCTATTTTATTTTGAGACACTTTTTTGTAGAAGCTAATTTTATTCAAGGAGATCATTGTTATCATTATTATTTAAATCATACAAGTTTGTTTTATTTCTTTGTACAAATTTATTTTATTTCAAGTATTGGGGTTTTTTTGGACATTGATTTTTCTCTCATACAAGTTTATTTTTATTCAAGGGGTACATTTATTTTTCAAGTACTTATATAAATTCACAATCTTTTTTTTTTTTATTTTTTTTCTTATACTGGATAATTTTTTGGGCTATTGCACCTCTGGGCCACTGTATTCCAGTGCTCCAAGCAAACCTAAATCTGTATGTGACCTCAGGATTTTCTGTAAATAAAAAGGTAATATTGAAAGAGGAAAGAGTGTCATAGAATTATGAATGGTAACCATTCCTTTTCCTCATTTGTTTTTTTTTTTTTAGTTTAATTCAGAGGTTCATGCCAAAGAAGTTATACAGGGTAACTTTATTAATCATTTTAACAATTACTAATTGAATCATTTTAACATGGTGATTCAATGGTAATGTAGTAAATAATCAGTTGGCTGACAAATTTAGTGTACACATGTATACTTTTGGTATAAAAGTGGTATAACAATATTGTTTTATATGATTTTATGCATCTGATTTATTCCATATAGAGCAGGATTTATAAATTATGTATCAAATAATGATGACTTCTAAGTTGAATACATGATTCATTGTACTTCCAGCTCATTTGTCTCTGCAGTCCAATGTAAGATCAGAATTAAAACACTGACCCTGTGACATATGATTACTAAATGAACAAAACATACAAGCCAGTGCTTGGCTGCCGACAAACCATCTGAGGAGCATTTGTCAAGAGTGTGGTGCAGCTGCTGAGCTGCTTTAATACTCAGGAGTTTATGATCTCCCCATTCACTAAAGTGCCTTTTTCCCCAGGGGGGTCATTACCAGGCTCCTGACTTCATATTACTCCTTAACATCATCTATAAAGGGGGATCCAGTGTCCTTAAACAGTGCTGCTAATTCTGACATGTTTCTGAGCACAGAGAGCTGCTGATGGACTCAAATCAGAACGGTTAATCCAGGATAAAGACCAATTCTGGCACATACACAATCATGGCTTCCACTAGTTTCTTTGTCTTCTTCTTCTTCCTCTACTTCTTCTTCTTCTTCTTCTTCTTCTTCTTCTTCTTATTATTATTATTATTATTATTATTATTATTATTATTACTGGTAACAGTTTATGATAAGGGTCCCTTAACAAATGTTAGTTAGTACATTATTAAGCAATAATTAAGCATAATAATTAACTCAATCTTTTCTTCATTCATTAAATTCTTAGCTATGATACTCCAGGAAGCAGTTTCTCTTCTTTGTAATGCTGAGGAACATCTTCCAGGGAGTGTGAAATTGGTTCTGTTCTTAAAACCGGTTCCATTTAAGGATTTCAGAACCAGCTCCATTTACGGAACAAGTTCTGTTTAAGAATCTCGGAACCAGTGCCGTTTAAGGATCATGGAACTAGTTTTGTTTACAGAACTCAGAACCAAGCTGTGCTCCAACCTGCATGCCCCACTTCGCCTGCATCAAGCCCTCCAAGCCCGGCTTCTGTGGGGCTCGGAGGTGCTCTAAACCGCAGTGAACTGGGAGACCAAGCCGCACCTCCACGAACCTTGGATCTAGTTCCAAATAATGCTCTTCATCAGGTCCAAGGCATAAATGAATACACATTTGCACTCTTCTGCTGTTTATATTTTGTTTAATGCTGGCGAATGTCATTTATGACTTCATTAATGTCAACCCCAACTCCCACATCGCCGTGTCACGCCCCGCTGGAAGCCCTGCTCCAGGCTCCAACTGCCGGCTCCTGTCAGGCTTGCAGACTGGTATGCTAAGCCACTGTGACCCGGGGCGTGGATCCAGTTGGGGTTACCATTAATGAAGTCAAACAAAATGACATTCGCCAGCATTAAAGAAAATATAATCAGGAGAAGATTGCAAATTTGTAGTAATTTATGACTCGGACCTGATAGAGAGCATTATTCGGAACTAGATCTGAGGTCCGTGGAGGTGTGGCTTGGTCACCCGGTTCACCGCTGTTTAGAGCACCTCCATGCTCCACAGGAGGGGCTTGGAGGGCTTGATACGGGCAAAGCGGGGCTTAAAGGTCGGAGCCCAGCTTCGTACAAGTTCTGTCAACAAAACTAGTTCCATGATCGTTAAACGGAACTGGTTCCAAGATCCTTAAACGGAACTGATTCCGTAAACGGAACTGGTTCCGAGATCCTTAAACGGAACTTGTTCCTCAAATGGAACTAGTCTGATGTGACGTTTGTGGGCGTTTCTGTTGTCTATACCCCAGCAGAAACTCTCCCATTTTGGTTGGCAAGTAACATTTTTGCCACTTTTTTGGCTGATGTTGGAACAAGACATTATGATCAACAACATTCTCTTGTGGGGCTTTTCACCTACAAGTGAATTTTATTTGATTATTGTTCTCACGCGCCACATAATGCATGGAGGGGATGGTAACAGCTGCTTGCAGTTATAATTTATCCATCCATCCATCCATCCATCCATTATCTTCCGCTTCTTCCAGGGCCGGGTTGCGAGGGTAAGAGTCTAAGTTATAATTTATGAATAATTAATTAATTAATAAGTTATCATTTATTTGAAAGCTATCAATAACAGATTAGTATTCTAAAACACAGCAATTTGGGTGTTTTCAGATCATGAATCATACTGTGCAAAGGCTTGCCTGTTGCAGAAAACATTCTGGAAAGCTCTTCTTGATGTGTTCAGCCTTGTTTAACCCTTCCACATGTATCACTTTGAGGTGATTTGCATGGCTTTTAAAAAAACACCTGATCATATTTGCCTTCTGGGTTCATGAGCGTGACTTAATGGTGTTGTCTCTGGCTGTTGTTTTATGTCACGTCAGGCAGTCAGTTGGGTTTTGCAACTGTCAAGATGTAATCTCACTGCTCTCCATGAAGAATGTCTGCAAGAGACAAAGCAAGAACAATATTCAAGGGAAAACTTGGAGTATCCTTTTTGGAAGGACTGAATAAATTGATCATCTTTTTACAAATTTTTTTAACAAGTTTTTATTGCCTCCTCTGGTTTTATTCATATGAAATAAAGGTTATTAGCTCCTAGTTACTGTAATTGCTCCCAAGCATTTGCCTCAGTATTTGCAGTACATTACTTTTCTTCTGTTCTATTCTTATGATATAGATGTTTAATCATAAAATAAAATGAACAGATCTCAGGTTTAACTTGTATTTATAAAACAGTCTTTTTATAAAGGGTACCGTTTCATTCATCAGAAATTCTTATTTGACATCAAACAAGTGATGATGGTGGTTCTTGTGGTCAAACGCTGTCTGCGTATTATGTAAATATGTATTCAAGCTTTTCAGTAATATACTATGGCTCTGCTGATGGTGCACATTGAGTAACATTTAGAGGATTTAAGCTTGATGGTCACAGGATGTCAACAGAGCAGCAATGGTCAGAAGTAAACCAGTTATGATTTAGAAAAAAAAAAAAGGTTTATATAAAATTGTGTACATTAGGGGTGTCATGCTACGCAAAATCACAAAGTCCCAAATGCAAACACCTTAGTCTCTTTTCATTTATTTTGAACACATTATTGAAACATACCTTTTTGCTACTTGCAGCTACCTGAAAAGATTGGTAGTGAACACAGCAGAAACAAATGAAATGTCATGAACAAGCTGCACAAATGTCAGAACAAGAAAACAAATAAAGATGCTATTCAGTTTTAAAGAATACTGATCGACTGGACCAGAGATGGACACACATTGGACCACTATGAGACAACACACTGAACAACTGTTCAAAGCAGCTGAACTGACACTTCTGTCACTTGTGATGACCACAGCCATGCACTGAGTAATATCTGCACAAACACTTACCACCCCTTTAGTTTCATATCACATTATTTCCATAACTTTGGTTAGCACCACATGGTCTTTTAGTTGCGCTCAATCATTCATTAAACAGTTTAGTTAATTTTGTATTTTTTTATTTCAACCATACATTAGTTATATTAGGTGCAGTACACATATATGAACATTGTAGGGTGACCATTAAATTATTAACCCGCCCCCCCAAGGGAAGACAAGGGGTATTGTTTTTGGTTCAGTTGGTTTGTTTGTTTGTTAACACTCTAGCATCACGACTATTGGTTGAATTCATATGAAATTGGGTTTATAGATTGCCAGTGACTCAGAATAGATCTGATTACATTTTGGGAACAGTAGGTCAAAGTTCAAATTTTTAATGAATTTTTAAAATCTTTTTTTTTCCCAAATTAATTGTAATGGGCAAAATTTCAAATGTCTGTGGCAGTAAAACTCTTTGATGAATTCATACCAATTTGGGTTTATAGATTTCCACTGACAAAGAATAAATGTCATTACATTTTGGGAAAAGTAGATTGCAGTAAAATTTTTTAATGCATTTTTAAAATCCCCCCCCATTTACTTATAATGGGTGAAGTTTCAAATGTCTATAAAATGTCTATAAAAACATCAATTTTGTTTCAATTTATTTCAAACTTAGCACAAATATAGAGGCAATTGATATGCTGATCAGCACATGCATAGACATGATGACATCAGCTGGATCGATGCCAACATAAGCTGCAATGCATGCAAGGGGCGGGGTTTGTTGTGCCTGGCACCACTTCTTTGTTTGAGGTATGTTTTGTTATATTAATTCTTTGTTCTTTTGTTTGAGTTACCGGATATGGAGGAGTATCCTGTCCTGATGTGGCAAAATGTGTGGCTAAGGGTGGAGCTGTACCAGAGCCTTCGATATAAGAGAGTTGTGACACTTCCATATACTCCTGTTGTAAAATATGAACCTACTTCCGGGTTCTGGAAGGGCCAATAGTTCCAAACATTGAGTATGGCCCATCGGAACACATTCATTTCTATTGCAGCTGATCTAGCAACTCCAGCGCCAAGTTAATAAGATATTGTCATCATTTAAATTATCAAGTGTATTCCTCTATTAGCAGACATTTTTGTTGTAAATTCTGTTTTCTTTGGTATATGTTAGCATTTGTATAAGTTTATATCTTAAAAAACTGTTATGTTGGATTTCAGCTGTAGCCCTATTGTTTTCTAGCTTGACTTGTCGAGCTGTTTAGATTTAACCACTATAACCACAAATTATGGAGTTTTTAAGATAAGTTAACGTTAGTAAAACATTTTGTCATCAGTGGGTTTTGTTTTAGTCGTTTTGCTGATCCTGGTGGTGTTTGGTTCAGTTTGTCAGCTGAGGTCATGTGCTAATTAGGAGGAGAGTTGCTGTAGAGCTGAGCTCTGCCAAGAAAAGTTCATTAAAGTTATTATACATGAGTTAAAGGAAGCAAAACTTCTGTCACTAGGAGTTTGTAAGATCTGACTCATCCTATAAGAATTTTGAGTTTTGAGTTTGCTAATGTTGAGTTTTTAATGAGTTTAGCATCTGTGCTAATGTTAGCATGCTGAGTTAGCTACTTTGCTATCTGCTGGTTAATACCTTATTGTGTGTGTTATCAGAGCAGAGCTTGGCAGACACACACAGTGTTCACAGCTAACCACTGTTTTCTGCTTGGACCTCAGTCCTACAATAGTAAACTTAAAAATGGTAAATTGTCTATCTCCTTACCAGTACAGTACATTTGCAGAATGAATGAACTTGTAAAGTTAGTACCACTCATATAAGTAGCCTATCCAAGCTAACACAAACCTTTCCTCCCAAAATGTAAGTTTTCAAAGTAACAAATGCACTCCTTTCAGTGATCAACCCCACTACTCAAAAGTATAACACACACAACAGTACTTACAGTAGTGCAACAACAGTTGTGTGTGGTTCAGCGTTCCAGCTGCTAAGGTTTTGTTCCTTGCCGCCACACCATACATTTCATACAATAAAATAATCACTGGTGCATTAGACTTATTACACATATCCAGGGCTCAAGAGGTAGAGCGGGTCATCCAATAACCGAAGGGTTGGCGGTTTGAATTATATTTTGTCTTAGTCAGTCCATTGTGACCTTGGGCAAGACACTTCACCCTCCTTGCCTCCAGTGCCACTCACACTGGTGTATGAATGCGTATGAATGTTTGGTGGTGTTCGGAGGGGCTTGGAAACCACGCTTCTGTCAGTCTGCCCCAGGGCAGCTGTGGCTACAGGTGTAGTTTACCACCACCAGACGGGGAATGTGTGAGCGAATGAATAATGGGTCAGTAATAAAATAAAAATAATAATAATAAGTAGGTAAAGGTGCCTAGAAAAGTGCTATGAAAATCCAGTCAATTATTATTATTATTTTTATTTTTTTATTTTTTTATTTTTTTTTATATATATTTTTTTAAATTATTAGTATTATATAATAGGCCAGGACAAACGTCCTGCCCTCTCAAATGAAAGTTTGCGAAGATTCAGGAGGTAGAGAAAAGGTAAATGAGCGTTAAGTTTCAGTTTCAATTCTGCGGTCCGTACTGCACGTACCCTTATTGAGGTACATGCGGCACTGAGCAGTAGCGCCTGTTCGTCTTTCAGAGAGGGGAAGCTCATTGTCGGCTTACGTCAAAAAAATTGCCAAGTTATTTAAACATAAATTTGGCCCTCTATTCCATTAGCATTGTCTGCCATCATGTGCACCTTGCTAAATAGCTAGTTCGCTCTGACCTAGCCAACAGTATGATTGATTTAACTATCTACAAAACGATATTAAACTTGGGCAAGAAATGAATGATAATGAATGATTAAATTATGTAACTGAAACAAGAAAATGTTGAAATTATGTTAAATTGAAACAAGGAAGTACAATGAGTGTGTTTTATTTACAGTGCAACAAATGACCAAGTAATTTCGTAGTGGTTTCTCTCTTGATTTCACAGCAGAATGCACGACGGTATTAAACTGAACTGTGTCAGTGAAGGAGTAGATCTCAAAATAGCTGTCAATCAAACGGGATTCAGCCTTTTGACTGATCCTCCAATCAGCACGTGGGATTCTGGCGTCCAGCCCAGCCGAGGTCCACCCACAGCTCCCTTCACCCTCAGAGACACTGAGCGTCCGGGGCGGGACAACATTGTGGCATTTATCCAATTACCATCCAGTTTTGAGGCAATGAAAAAAACTGTTCCACTCAGTCCCATTGAAGTGCATGGATGCTGAGTGTCTACGGGCAAATGCACTGAGCAGAGATCGTATGAGAAAGCAGCGCAACGGGAATGTATGAGAAGTGAACAACATCGAGTCCGCTGATTTATGATAAAGCTGATTCTGAACGAACTCGTCTTGAGAAGAACGTGTTCTAACACATTTGTAGTCAATGAAATGTCAACACAACCGTACATATTTAGCCATTTAATTTCGTAATTTTAGGGGAAGCTGAACTTCCCTTGCAGTCTTTGAGAAATCGCCTCTGGCACAGAGTATAGTAGTATAGTATTATAAGTAGGAAGGAAACCAGCCATAATTTGTAACCATAATTTGTAACCGTTTTTGATTGGTGGGAACTAATAGTTCTTCCACCTGGGTAAGTGTGTACTGCATTACGCTTCTCAGTCAGTCAACTCTGACACACTCAATCTGTACAAAAAACAGGACAGACTAAAGGGGAAAACAGTAAATATGCTATTATTCCTTAACAAAAACTTGTGAATGAGGGAAAGTGTCAGTGTTGGAGGCTTTTGTTGAAATGTTACATGTTCAGTATTTTCATGTTTCATGTTAACATATTCATGTAATGTAAATTAATTTGCAAGTTTTCATTACCTCCGCCAGGAGGTATTGTGATCACTTTGTTCTGTATGTTTGTGTGTTTGTGTGTTTGTTTGTTTGTTTGTTTGTTTGTTTGTTAGCAAGATAACTCAAAAAGTTATGGACAAATTTTCATGAAATTTTCAAGAAATGTTGATACTGGCACAAGGAGCAAGTCATTAAATTTTGGTGGTGATCGGGGGGGGGGGGGGGGGGGGGGGGCAGATCTGTCTTGGCGGAGGTCTGCGCTCTCCGAGTGCTTTTCTTGTTTTTGTAATAGTTCTTAATAATTTAACAATAACTGCACTCATTTCTTGTATTCTTTATGAAATTATGATTTGACACACACTATTTTTATATTTTAAATTTTCCAGACATTAAGTGTATTTGTACAAAGTATCGGCATCAGATTGGTATCACCAATACCAGCCAGAATTTTACTTGGTATTGGATCAGAAAGGAAATTTGTGGTGTCGAACGTCACTGCTAGCTACTGTAAACTTAGAAGTGGAGTTGGCTAACATGTCATGGGGTATTTTCATAGAGCTGGATCTACATGAGTATTGCAGGACTTTTATGGGTTAAAACCCTGTGCAACCCTGACACATAAATATACCATCATAACCACATCAGTCATCATAAATGGTGCTACCAAACAAATAGCGTTGTATTTCTACAAAACTTGACACAAGAGCAGCTCCGTTCTATGCAAATGGACCTTATTTAAAACAAACAAACAAACAAATAAATAAAGAAGAAAAGCATTCGGAGAGCGCAGACCTCCTCCAAGATAGATCTTCTATACCTCCCCCCCCATCACCACCAAAATTTAATCATTTCTTCCTTGTGCCAGTATCAACATTTACCGAAAATTTCATGAAAATCTGTCCATAACTTTTTGAGTTATCTTGCTAACAAACAAACAAACAAACAAACAAACACACAAACAAACATGCAAACACACAAAGCAAAGCCGTCACAAAACCTCCTGGCAGAGGTAATAAACCCTTCAGTTCGCAAAAGACCAACACAAACTGTGAAAGACTGCTCCAACAGGCCCTGCATTAAGAATATATTAATGCACAAACTTACTTTTGTACATTTGTAACTCTGCAATGAATATTTAATGATATATTGGAATGAAATCTAGACAGTAAGGGGTCATGTGGGTCTGGCAATTATTTAAGGCTTTCAGATTTACAAATACAAATGTCCTGACCAGGCTGGACAACACATCATCTCATAAACCAAACCTTGAACACACAACATTACTGCATTAATTCTGCTGCACCATGTGTGTAACTGTGCAATAATGTCAGATGTGAATAAGCAGGATATTACTAATTTTTCTGCAGAATTCCAGCTATCACTCAGTGACACATGAACAACATTATTTTAAGATTGAGAAACTGAAGGAACAAGTTTCAGACCTGCCTGAGCCGCGTTAATGACACAAGCCTATTTTGACAGGCATTTCAGTAGACAATGTTCTAAAGTACAGCGCAAAAGTCTTAGGCCATCATTAATGACAATAATGATCACACTAGCATTTCTCAGTCTGACAAGATACAACTGGAATATACAGGTGATTTATAAAAAAAAAGAAAAAAAAAACAGTCCTCTTTTGCAGAAATACCTTTTGTGGAATCTTTGTGAAATTTACTGCACAAAAGTTCAACTGTTTAAAACTAGGTTTCACTCACCACATGTCATATTTATCATATTGTTTGGGTGACCTTTTGTCATGGGTATATAGATCACACTAAATACTGACTCTTGCCTCAGGAAGCCATTTATTTCCTAATTTTGCACACATGATGTATGTTCTCACAACGTAAAAGAAAAATACTTGTAAATTAAGATGTAGCCTATGTGTTTACAATCCTGCAAAAAAAAAAAACAACAAAAACATATCACAGAGACATTTTCCCCAGAGTTAATGAATTTTCACAAAATGGGAACACCCTAAATCAGTGTTTTTCAACCTTGGGCCCCATGTGGGATTGCCTGGAATTCAAATGGGGTCACCTGAAATTTCTAGTAATTGATAAAAAAAAAAAAAAAAAAAAAAAAAAGAAGCTTACTGAATAAAAAATATATGGTGAGTTGACAGAGACAATCACAATACATAAAAGTCAAACTGTGAAGCTGAAACTGAAGCACTGAGGTACTGTTCATCTGTCAAATGGTCATTGTGGTCAGTTTCAGATGCTGCAGCTCTTTCATAATTCATAGTTTGAGTTCTTGTTTGTTCAGTATTAATTGTCAGCCTTGTAAATCCAAGCTGGACTGACTGTAGATATCCTGACCAAGGAAAATCAATTTATACCATTGTGCAGTAATCTACACCTGGCTTTTCGGCCTCTGTTCATAATAATATACATTATATAGACTAAATGTCATCTAAAATGAACATTTATTTGCAACACAAACTATTACATGATCAAAAACAAATTAATTTTAGCAATAAAAATGAGTCTGTCTTGAATGTCTGGGGTTGCCAGAAATTTGTGACGTTAAAATGGGGTCACAAGCCAAAGAAAGTTGGCAGCCACGGCCCTAAATGGTTACTTTGGTGGCTAAATGTTCCCATGAATTTTATTTGTAGTGTGTATTTCATACCTGTATGGCACAGTCTGTTTGCAGTGCAAGTTGAAGTTCACCCGAAATCATTTATGTTCTACATTGTCGCCCTTAAAAATTACTTTTAACTTTAGTTTGTGTACTTTGCTCTTGGGTTCAATGAGAGTAAACTCTTATTATAAACCAGTTCATAAATAATAAATACGCCTGTAAAGTTACCCGACATTCTAACCATCCACTAATTTTCACTCCACAGGTGTAACCATGGACATACTGATGTCAGACTCTTCAAAGTGAACATGAAGTTTTCTATGAATACGCAGTCTGAAACATTTGAGAGGCTGCTTTATTAATCAATCCACACCAATTCATCAGTACGACATCCGTCACCATCAAATAAAAGCGCTTCACGTACTCATGATGTTGTTAAAACAGTTCAAATCCACACACACCTTGATTGATACCATGTTTGTGCAGTAAAGTATGTTTAACCCGGCACAAGCATTAGAGCCCTGTAGCAAAATTCAGAGCATGTTGGCACAAGCTCAAAAATAAAATATAATTTAGCTGCTTATCAAAGGCATTGATGCATGGAAAAAAGAAAGAAAAAAAAAAGACTTTCTCTGAGGCACCTCGCCCAATAAAACAACAAGAAATAAAACAGCTCAAGTGTACCCGTTCAGCATCAGTGTTGACATGACAGCTTATTCTTTTGGCAAACCAGTGGAAAAGGGCCTGTTACATGCTTCTCTGACACTTTTCATTATCACCTGCACAAAAGCAACAGTGAAAGACGAGGAGGAGGAGAGGTGAAGCTGACAGTATCCCCACGCTCATTCATCATAGCCAAAGGTATCTGCATCATGCATTAGAGTCAATAAGCCTGGTGAAACTGGAGCTGATTTCTTGCTAAATTCCGCCATTAGTCACAGGCCCATATTTCAGGATTAGCCAATCCTAAAAGGGGTAATTGTTTGACAGGGGAAACTCTTAAGGCTGTCTCAAGACGCTCAGCTCTGTATGAGCGTTTGTTTAAGTTAGGTATCTTTCTTTTAACCCTTGCACGTCACTTTAGAAAACCCTCCTCTGATGTTATTTGAACTAAAAAGCAGCCAAAAATAGGTATAAAAATAATGTGCTGGTCACATATTAACATCATATTAACCATCCACTTGGGTTTGTTTGCAAACCCATTTCAACCCTGATCATATCCTTAATGTTTATTCATTTTATGAATTTTAAACTTTTAAACCTCTGAATATGTTTTAATGTATTTGATATATTTCCAAAATTGCTTGGACTTATCGCTGACTTCTTCATAGTTCGAGCAATCAGACTTTTTGATCCATGTGGCCTGGTAAAATCAGGGTTCCTACAGGTTTCTATAAGTTAAATTTAAAACTTTTTAAGACCTTTTTAAAGCTACTTAGAACAGAATTTGATGACTATTTTATGGCCATACTGGCAAAAATCTGTGATTTCTAGAATGTATTTATTTACTCCAATGCCTTGATTCTCACTGTTCCAAGTCATTTCTCACCGGGGGCTGCAAAATTACCAATATTTGGTTCCTAATTTCAATATAAATTGTTGGATTGGAACGGATGGAACTGAGTAGAATGACATTACTTTCTTTGCAGTTTGGACATTTTCCAGACACACTTAAACACATTTATGGCAGTATATGGCAACATAACGTAAGACCAACTGTATCAAATTTAGTACCTTTTAAAGACTTTTTTGAAGTATTAAATGCAGATTTGTACATTCAAGACTTTTAAGACTTTTTAATCCCCCACGGCAACCCTAAAAATACTGTTTCAATATTACTTTCAACTTACACTGACTGAAACCAATCAACTTCAGTCCATATAATGAGTGTCAAATATTCATTAATTCTCTAGAATTTTAAACTTTAAATAACTTTTTTTTCATAGTACCCCTGTTGGCAAACAAATGAAGGAAAAAGTACAAAATATAAATCATTTTTTTTATATAAGAAAAGGAACAGGAACATTATTATTATTATTATTATTTTTTTTAGGTTTGCTTATCCCTTTGTAACCAGAAAATTAAAAAAAAAAAGCCTTGTATTTGTTTATGAATTTTTTGTATTTTAAAAACATTCAAGACACTGTGAAGGAAATAAGGAACATTTTTAGAATACACATTGTTCGTTCCTTTGTTGTGTCTTTCAGTACTTAGAAAAGCGCTATGTAAAACTGATGTATTATTATAATTATCATTACTGCATTAAAATCAATGACAAATTTACAACTCCTCCAAGGATGAGTGGGCTGCAGTCAACAAAAACACAATTTGGTGAAACTTACATTTTCATTAGGACCATAACTTGACCATTATTCAATAATATCACTATGTCTGCGTCAGCTGACAGTTTACATTATAACTCTGTTAGCTTAGCTTTGTTTTTAGACTTAAAACAGCCTCAGTAAAACCACAAACCACCTCTGTTTACTGTACAGTTTGTGTTTTCAATAGCTGAACTAAAGATCTGTTTGGAATCCAACAAACAGGGTCAGAACTGTCACAGTTTAGTCTGAAACATGCATCAACAAACTGCAGCACACATAGTTTAGTATCTTTATATCCTTACAGGCTACATTATTAAATTCAGCAATAGAATATATGCTGTCATTTCACCATCAAACTCCAGTGTTTTCATTTACAGCTGTGTCCAGTGGTGAAAACAACAACCGTGCCTCTAGCTTTGGGCGTTTTCACACTGGGTATTTGAGTCTGTATCTGAGTATACTGGACCCCAAAGTCCACTTAATTTTATCAGTCTGTATGGAAATGTTCCATGTGCGAGTACCATACCCGAGTCCAGCTGAGAAGGTAGTCCTGGGTACGGACTGCATGGATTCTCATACAGTATGTTGCAGTGTGAAAGTGATCCGTACCCGAGACCGGAAGTGACCTAATTACTACTCCGACTACCAGTGTTGGGAATACCGGTGTTAAAAATAATGGTGTTTCTAATGCTGTTTAATTGCTATTTGAAAAGTTGTAATGCCGTTACCATTACCAACAGTGAAATGTGGCACAGTACTATGCACTGATATCTAACAGCAGGAGTCGAGTTTTTTGAACAGCTCTTTTCAGTGAACGATAACAACCATTTTGCAGTTGCGAGCCGTTCGTTTACGAGCCGTTCTTATATTCAAATCAGACTAATGACATCTCCAAGTATGAGTTGTCCACAGCACACCCCATTCACTTGAATGCAACTATATGCGCAGCTAACTTAGGGGAGGAGTTGTCAGTGAGAGTCCGTCTGACTGACTGGACTGAAGACATTTATCGCTGTATCAGGGAGGAGGAAATATTAACGACTGAGAAAAGGGATGCACGATTAACTGGAGGAGCTTCTTCTTCCTATGCATGCAGATCCCCCTATGTAGTTGACCCCAGCCTTACCAAAGTCATGGTATAGAGGCTCCATTTAGTGAGAACATTGGTTCCATCTGAAAAAGTATTTTTTCTAAGACAGGACTAATATCAGACAGAAGTCACCTCAAGACAGCAAAAGTTAGATAGATCACTGGCTTCCTCAACTCAAATTTGCCAAAGGATAACAAGGAGAGGCAGTAGAACCCACAAAGGAGACACTGGCTTTATTATTTCAGAGATCCAGGTACAATTTAGCCTTCACATTTTATCATGTATATATATATATATATATTATATATATATATATATGTATATATATATCTATATATATATTATGTACATGTATATATACGGTTGTGTGTGCTATATACTATATATTGTGTGTGTGTATAATCTATATTATACCCTATATATATATATATATATATATATATTATATATATATGTATATGTATATATGTATATTTGCTTCCCCCCCTGTGGTGTGTGTGTGTGTGTGTGTGTGTATATATATATATATATATATATTATATATATATATATATATATATATATATAATATATATGTATATACAGGGTGGGGAAGCAAAATTTACAATATTTTGATGCAGGGATTGAAAGACAGTGTATGACCAATTAGTTTATTGAAAGTCATGAGAATTTATTTGCCACAAGAAAATTTACATAATAGAAAATGTTTTTATTCTATGTGTCCTCCTTCTTTCTCAGTAACTGCCTTCACATGCTTCCTGAAACTTGCGCAAGTGTTCCTCAAATATTCAGGTGACAACTTCTCCCATTCTTCTTTAATAGTATCTTCCAGACTTTCTCGTAATAGTTTTGCTCATAGTCATTCTCTTCTTTCCATTATAAACAGTCTTTATGGACACTCCAACTATCTTTGAAATCTCCTTTGGTGTGACGAGTGCATTCAGCAAATCACACACTCTTTGACGTTTGCTTTCCTGATTACTCATATGGACAAAAGTTTCTGAAAAGGTATGGATAATAGTGTTAGGTATGATTATGACATCAATATATGTTTGGTTTCAAACAATTGACGTAGTACCTGCTGAGAAAAAACAACTAAATGTTCATTGTAAATTTTGCTTCCCCACCCTGTGTATATATACATATATATATATATATATATATATATATATATATATATAATATATATATATATATATATATATATATATATATATATATATATATGTATGTATGTATATAAATAAAAGGGCCTACAGTATGTCTACCTGTTGTGGTTTGAGGTCCAATAAATATGAAGTTAAATGAAGTATCCATCTATGCTGTTCTACTCTCTGCAACTGGCCTGTGAAACCTGCGCAAAAATACAAATTCTTTTACATATTTGAAGGTTTTTCAAATAAAGTAAGTAACACAATAATTACTTTCCCTGGTAACTAATTACATTTATGAAGGAGTAATTCAGTTACTAATTAAATTACCTTTTTGGGAAAGTAACCAGTAACTATAACTAATTACTTTTTAAAAGTAATTTGCCCAACACTGCCAACAACCGAAATGGCCTACTCACTATGAGACCATAGACAGCGCTCCTGTCTCCTGAAAAAGCCTCAGATCCACACAGCATGGGCTCACCTTATCGACCAAACCACAAGGAAGATGGCTCTGCTTCTCTTTGCCTTAAACAGGTGAACAGATTATTGCCTGTCTTGCTTCCATTTTAAACGTCATGAACAGAACAGTTGCTCCTCTGGTGACATAAGGGTTTGTCTTCTTCTGATGTCTGCATTTGTTAGATAGTGACAGAATTTCTTCCACACCGCCACCTACTGTTTCGGCCCTGTAACACCCACTTGTACCCAGGCATGGGCCACGGTACGAGCTTGTGAATGCAACATCTGTGGGAAAGGTGTAGGGTAAGGAATGTATAGTGTAGTGTAAGGAATGTATCCAGGTACAGCATGGATCCAGATACCCAGTGTGAAAACACGCTTTGTTGTTTCTTTGACACTAAAAGTTGTTTCTTAGTGGTTCTCATTCCATCTCATCACTTTCTGATGCTTTGGTCAACAGCCCTGTAGTGTTAGTTTTCATCACAATGGGAAACCAGCAGAATGACTCACTACTCCCTCTAGTGATCACACAAATTCCCCAGCTCATCAATGTAAATATATTCAGTTCATATCTATGCAATCAAACACATTGGTATTTGTAGTAGAACTTCAGAACTATTACTTCATAACACTCTAATGATAGTTTTAACTTGTTTTGTTAATATTTGAAAGTAGAAATTCTACACATAGCCCCCTTTACTTCTTACTTAAAACTAAACAGCTCATTACCTCCGCCAGGACATATTATGATCACTTTGCTTTGTGTTTGTGTGTTTGTTTGTTTGTTTGCGTATTTGTTGGTTTGTTAACAAGATAACTCAAAAAGTTCTGGATGGATTTTCAGGAAATTTTCAGGAAATGTTGATACTGGTCCAAGGAAGAAATAGTTAAATTTTGGTGGTGATGGGGGGGGGGGGGGGGGGGGGGCTGTCTATCTGTCTTGGTGGAGGTCTCCACTCTTTGAGTGCTTTTCTTGTTTTGAAAATGTAATAACTAGAATCCACAGATATTTGTTAAAATGTAAGGAGTAAAAGGAAACAGTCATCAGAAAATAAATATTCAAGTAAAGATACCTGCATAATCTACCTGAGAATGATAATAAAGTAGTATTTGTGCATCCCTCCTCTGCAGTGCCTGATGGATCAAACACTAAGCACAAAAGTCAGACATCAGAGAAGTGCTGCTTGGAAAGATTACTGCATGTTTTAAAAAGTCTAATGACTGCCTCCTGCAAGCATTCAATTGTTACATGTACACTTGCACTTAGCACAGTGTGATCACATTTCTTCACTGAGGTAAGGCGTGCACAAGACAATGTGACGCCACACTGCCTCTTAAAATCCCTGATGATATTTGATAGAAGTCTTAATCGTTATTTTGGGGCAAAGCAGGACAATGGCGCCTGCAGGAGGACTGTCAGATTGGCTTTCCTACTTTTTCTTTGTGTGTGTGTGTGTGTGTGTGTGTGTGTGTGTGTGTGTGTGTGTGCGTGCGTGCATGCATGTGCGTGTGTGAGTGTGTGTGTGTGTGTGTGTGTGTGTGTAAAAACTGTATGTGTCATGCATGTTAAATCGTTTGCAACTGAGGGGAAATTTTCAGCACTAGGCTTTAGTCACAAGAGAAACTGCTAAGAAATAAGCCATCATTTGCAACTCTATCCTGTTTGATTTCTGTGTGCAGTGAAAGGAAATAGTTCCCACTGAGCTCTGTGAAACAAGTAAACCATAACATTTGCTCAGTCTCTCTGGTGTGGTTTTAAGGAAAACCAAAATATCTCATTCAGAGGAGGCTTCCAGAGGCTCATGGTGCATGGTGAACTTGGACTGAACTGGCAGTTAATGATTATAACCCTGATATATGCGGGTATATATGGTAAATGAGGGCACACTTAGGAAACCACAGGGGACTTGTTATGCTTTTGCTATTTTCTTACAGCTTAAGGAGGTCCACCTGTTCCCCGTTAAGTCACACCGCATTACTGCTAACTCAGAATATGTCAAAAGTGACACGAAGAAATGTGAAATCGGATGTGTCAGCGAGTTGCTTCCACTGACCAGTGGACATACATTTCACTGGAAAGCAATCAAAATAAAATACAAAGCTAACATAATGAATGTCGGCATTCTCTTATTGAACTCAAAGGAAATGTATCGTTACACTCTGAGCTTGTTTGATTCATGCACGTGAAGATGTAACAATAAAAGAAAAAAAAAAAAAACCAGCTAAAACAGCTCCTTACAAAATCAATGAAAATCCAAACAGTTCCCTCTGCTTTGACTGGTTTTCAAAAACACAGGGTCAGTACATCCCGTGTTGTTGCAGTAAGTGGAAACCTTTCAACACGGCTGAAAGGAGAAAATATGACAACTAAAAACATTGTATTCACGGTCACAAGACATGTATTGAGTATCTGGAGAGCACCTCCATGCACCACAGCCTGCAGTAGCTTGTTTGGAGATTCACATAAAGCCCCTTCGTGGTGCAATCAACCCTTGTTTTTTTATTTCAAAAACAGTCAGAGCACACAGAAGACTGATGATGTAATCTGAGACTTCTTTTTAAAGTACAGTTTGGTTTGATTAGACATAGGACAGAATGATGGCAAAAAGGACCATGATCTATAACCAGGGGATCTTCAACATGATCAACTATAAACTTTGCAATGAATTGCATTCTGATTGCACTGTGTCATTAAAAGTGTACCTAGAAGTTAAGAAGCACCAATAAAAAGAAAATATTGTGGCCCATTATTCTTACCAGCATTAGTGTGACATCTATCCCAAGTCATTGGATTCTGATGCTTGGTCATGAGATTTTGGCTTCTGTTTTCTGGTTTTACCCCTACAGCGGTTTAAAGTTTTGGCCCTAGATTGTCAATTTTGGGTCTACAGGGACATAAGGTGGTGAGGTAGCATCATTAAGTAGAAAAAGCAAAGGATGGTTGGCATGGGTGTGGTAGAACACAAAAGTTTGTGGACTTACAGGAGACCAGGAAACCAAACCAAACCAAAAATGCGGTACTGTCTTGACATCTGTCAGACTACCCTACACATTGAAATTTACTGTGTCCTAGGGTACCCAAAGTGTTGAAATGTGACACTCTGACCAAGCAATAGTGCATGATGTGCTGGGAGTGAGAACATGCAGGACACATTACTTTTATCTGTTAAGAAAAACTTTTTTCACTCAGCAAAACATTCCTGTTGCTTAATTATCAAATCAGTTGATTAAAAAACTGCTGAAGTGACTTAAGTGACAGAACATAAGGATCATAAATTAATATATATCCTTACCACATATTAGGCAATTGTACAAAAGACATAATAGCTGCTCAATTACATGAAAAATAATGATGTGAAAGTGTTAAATGGCATCATGTTTTGTTCATATCGAACCTCATCAGATGAGAAAAATTATTGCGTTTGGCCCAGGAGTGGAAATGAGTTTTAGAGTGGTGCCTTAAATTAATTAGTTTATCCCAATCATAACTCCAGTATAAGTTTATTTTTGATCTTATAGGAATCCGAAAACAGTTGAGGGCAGTATCAGCAAATCCATAACAATATCACAACTACAGTTTATTTCTTGTATTCCAAAAATTACTACATTGCTTACATCTTCATACATGATGGCTGATAGTAAAAGCTCTGCATAAAATACTCTGGAAACAAATCTTAAGCACATTTAGAGTCAAAGAGAGACTGTGTATAAAACTCTGAGGGAAGAAGAAGTGACAGTGAAAATACATCTGCAGCTTATGTATTTTCATAGATTGTTGAAAGTGTTCCATGTATTTTAACCACAATTGTTAAAATCATTCTTTTCAATCTATTATTTCTAAAACGTTTTTTTTTTAAATAATTGAGCTTACACTGTAAGAAAAATCTTGCTGTTTTTACAAAAACATTTGGCAGCTGTGGTTACCAGAGGAATTTAATTTAAAAAAAAAACAAAAAAAACAATAGAATTTAAACAGCTTGTAAATTCTACACAGAAAAACTGTGTAGTTTACATTCAAAATTCCATTTTATTACTGTAAGCACAACAGCAATTTTTTAGTGAATAACCATGCAATTGTTGTCAATAAACTTTTTTTTAGTCTGATTTACTAGTTTAGTCTGATTTTTGGTGTTTTTAAATAGAATCCCTTTCAGTTTTACATAAAACACCAGCTAAATGAGCATCCTGTAACTGCCGAATCCACAAAACAAAGCTGTCCTTTAACTAAATTTTCTTGCAAATATTACTCAAGCATTATGTGTAAAATAGTAGTAATAATGGAAATTTTATTGAACCAGTACTTTAAAAATAAAATCATGTATGACACTTCTGAATAAATATAAATCAAAACCAAACCCAATAATTTAGTTTTAGTCCTTCTTCTCTCCTGCCTTCATCATCATCACTCATTAACCATATAGTGGTGATAGTGTTTATTATATAGTTCCATAGATGGTAGAGGTTTCTGTTATTTGTACTAACAGTTGCAGTAGTAGTATATCCACTGTTAATACTTATATTTATAGTAGTAGTATTAACAGTTATGGACATTTGTTTAGTTATTGGTAACTATACTAACACCCGCTGTTCTACTTTTAACAGTTGCAGTTCAGTTTGCTGTACATCCATGTGTCTCAACCCTACTCCCCCCCCCCCCCTTTTTCTCTTCCTGTTCCAAAAATTCAGTGCAATAACCATTCAATAATCCGTACAATAAACTGTGCAATAACCATGCAATAAACTGTGGCATGATCAGCATGTGCACAGCTGTAAATAGTATATATAGCTTTCTTGATTTGTGTTTACCTTGATTTTGCACTTCTGTTGCTCTTGTGTGCTTTTGTACTGCTGTAACGAGGAATTTCCCCTTGTGGGACTAATAAAGGCTTATCTTATCTTATCTTATCTTATCTTATCTTATCTTATCTTATCTTATCTTATCTTATCTTATCTTATCTTATCTTATCCAGGAGTCAGGGTCTGCTTGAAAGACTGCCTGAAAATGTCTTTAAGACATCTCATGTGATAGGTTTGTTTGAAACAAAAATGTTCACTGGTATTAATTGCAGATGACAGCAAGGTTGTGTATATTTATTTCTAACCCTAACCCTTCTGCACTTGGGTGCCTTTTTCTGGGTTGATGGAGAAAAAACACCTTGAAAAAAAGAGCAAAGCAGGACAGATTTATTAACACCGAAAAAGATTTATGACAAAAAAAAATCCCCAAAACAAAACAAAACAAAAATCAATCATTTCCTTTTCATAGGTAATTTTTCTAAACTTGATGAGCAGAACTTTTAAGGACAATCAAGAAACTTTTACTAAAACTCATCTCATCACATCTACCAGTTATCTGGGTTAGGGTTACAAAGTATTGCAAATGGCTAAAAAGCAGCATAATACAACTTCTTTAAAACTACATTATTCACCTTTTAACCTATATTAGGGCACTGGTAATGACATGGGCAAAAAAGGTCAGATATTATCCAACTTTATCGGTGGTCGTCATCAGCTTTACAAATTGAAGTGACTTGGATAACACTGAAGTGTGAGCTCACTCAATCCCCTATTAACACAGTGTTCCCAGTGCAATACAGTCAATAAAAAAGTATCATAAAACCAACTCAACAACACTTACCTTTGTAGAAACTCCAGGGTTGGCACCAGCTGTGATGGGTAATAAATGTTAAGGCAACAGTAGCTCCTAAACATCATGCACAATGCAGAGATGAAAGAAGGGATGGTGTCCTGCACATTTTTTTATATTCACACTCAACATGAATCATCTTGAAGAGAAACATGATTGTCATACAAAACAACAAAAAACTTGAATTCCAAAGTACTGAATTGTGAACTCAAAGTACCTGGTATAAATAATTCAGTACCTTCTATGATGCTGGTCTTTGTCAGTCTGAACCTCTGAAGTGTCATTTCTATAACAGGTGATGACTTAACAATTGTAATATCTGTATGTTAAGACATACGAGGGAGGCGACGACATGTGGTTGCTTACCGTGTCCTTTTTTTTTTTTTTTACTATATCCACTGTATTGAATACTGCTGTACACACCAAACAGCACATCCCAGAATACCTGGTGTAGGTGTCTCTTAAAGTGACAGAACCATTTTCTGTATTACAAGCATTACATTTCCCCTCCTTAAAAGAAGATAAATTTCAAATTTAAGGCAAGAAGTGATCTTAGTGCACAACCTCCAAATGATAGTTAGGATAACATTCAAAAAATATTCAATTTCAAATACTTCCAACACATTTGGCATATAGTTGCAACATTGGCAATGATTACTAAATTACCATTTTCAAAATGTATACCAATCCACCACCACCCCCCACCCCCCTTCAAATAGAAAGCAATTCATTCATCCTTTAATGTGATTACTTCTGTAGAACCCAACGTGGCAAATTGAAATATGTCACAGAGTATGCAATGTAACAAGACAGAAAAACATATGTGGACATAAACATTGGCTATTAGGCATGAAAATCAAGCTTAACAGTCCACATTACTCAACCTAACCCTAACCCAACAGCTGGCATTGTCCACTTTTTGTTTTGAGCTTTTAGTTCTTGTGCACACCAACACTACTCAGATAATTTAGAAGATGCTCCCCTTTTAAATCCACATTCTATGTGAAAGTTTCTTTTAGCCTAATTCCAGTGAGCTCCTTGAAATGAACTGCAATGCCAGATTCCTGAAACCAAAAGGGCCTTTCTTCTAAGAGGTGCTTTATACTTTTCCCCTGACTGACCACTTTTTGTTGTGTGTAGTAAGTCTGCTGCATTAGGCATTTCATCTCCTCTAGATTTGCATCAGTTCAATGAAACTTGATCTTAAGTTTCTCTATTTTTTGTTGTTGGCTCTTGCGTCTCTCCAAGTGGCAGGAATTTCACATTCCAGTTGATACATCCATAAGTGTCCTAGATGGTTGCTCTTTGTTCTAGGGGGACTTCACCTGTGTCAGAGTCATCGGTGAGATGCTTTCGTTTTCGTATCTTTGTGTCACAGTGCACTCCTGTGTCACTGCTGACCCCTCCCTCAGACTGATTATCTGCTTCACCTGCTGGCACTGCACCTCGAGCAGATCTCCATTAGATGCCTATTTAAGCGGCTCTGCTGCCTCAGTGCAATGCTAGACTATTGCCACAGTTTGACTTTATTACCATGACCCAGACCTTCACCCCCCATCCCGTTCCACTTCACCCTGCGGACTCTGACTCCATCTCCATTCAGGTTTTTGTTTGTTTGTTTGTGTTCTGTTTAATAAAACCCATTTCTCCCTTCAGCACCATGCACATGACTCTGTTCATTCACTACCCCTGGACACTTTAGAGTTGTGGATCTCTTCACATTTGCTATTCTATATTATTATATCTGGTATCAGGAGTTAGGCCTACACACACAAACATATGAGATATTATAAACACATGATTTATTTCTAAGCATTTGATGGTTGTGATTTCTTATTTTGCAATCTTTCTGATCACATAAAACTTTGACATACATCTCTGCTACCAAGCTGCAAGGACTTTTCAACCTTGGACTGGCCTCAACATTGACAGCAAAATCAGTTTCCTCGACAAACTTAAAGTCTTCAACCATTTCCACTCCAAGGAACCCTAGGGTCTCTTCCAAAATGTCTGTTCATTTCTGAATGGTCAGGCCAGATCTCATTGATGGAAGTGCGTAAACATGTTTGCTCCAAGTCAGGCATTTCTGGAATAAAAGAAGAGTGATAATTACTCCAAGTCTACTAAACAAAACAAAAATGTTGTTTAGTAACAACATATCCCATGCATATACAAACATGCACCAACAGCTTAAGGAGGGAGTCATGTAAATGTCGTATATTTGTCAAACAGAAGTCATGTTTGGTTAGGACAAGTACATTTTTCTATGGTTTTTCCACCTTACTACTACTAGGTCACCCGCAGGCAAGAGGCCACAAGTTTCTTCCAAACTACTCTGTCATCCATTTGAGTTCCCAGTTCCTTTGTCGTCTCCTGCGTCTTTCCTTAGGACTTCCATATAGCTTTGTCGTGGTCTTCCTCTGGTGCGGTGACCATGGGTTGGTTGCCACAGTACAAGTTTGTGGGCACTCATCACTCCCTTGGCAGGGAACGGTAAGTCCCACAGAGAGGTTAGCGTTAGCATAAAGCAGACCTAAACTCTGCACTCTCTCCAACAGTCTCAATAACAGTCTATAACAGCCTCTACAGTTGAATCCAGACACTGATATTTCTCTAATAAACTATCACATATTTATATTTTTAAGCAATTGAATGAATGCCCTGAGTGCTGGTGGCAGCATAACCACGAACGAGCTAAGCTTCAGACACAGCAATGGGGGCAAGTCTCAACTTGTCTCTGATGTGCAGTGTTGCCAACTCCTCAGTAAAGCCTCAGTCACAAGTGCCCTTATGATCGGCTACGAGCACCGTGCAAACAATTTATGGACCATTTTGTATGACCTTTTCAAGGTGGACTTATAAGAATGGAGTGTTTGTGGACCGTTCCTAAGTTCGTAGCCAGGTGAGTGATCTTGTCCAGGATTTTCCATGAATGCAGTACAAAACCCCCTTTCGTATGGTGCACTAACAAATGCTTTAGAAACAACCTAAGAACAACGCACAATGTTCCTTGGATCAGGAGGCCATTCCAGAACCTACATGTTTCTGTGGTAGCCACTTGTAGATCAGCAGAACATATTGCGGTGTTATTAGAGGTCCCTTATGGTGTTCACACGAATGGACACAGACAGAGATTCGCATGGCGTTGTTAAGATGGACATAAGGTGTTTCTATAGGCAGTAGTGTGTAATTTCTGCAGCATTAGTGGCGTTCTTTGAGGTGGTCAAATGCAAATTTTCAAGATGGAGTGAATGACTGGACTCAAACGCACAGTGCTGAAGGGAATAAAGTGTTTTATTAATGGAAAAATCAACTTGAAACAAATCTGCAGAGATAATGCACAGTCCACTGGGACAAGGATCAGGGTGATGGATGTGTGTGTCGGACAGTTAGTGTTTTTAACGTTTACTTCCCTTTATTATTATTGTGTATCTTTGTTTTATTCTTATACCTTCTACTTAAAATATTTATTATTTTTAAATTATTATTAGTTATTATTTCTACCAGTACAGGTCCGTTTTCCCGCAGTAATGTGTGATTTCAGCACCATGACATCATCGTATAATTTGCATAACTATCAATTTGCATGTAACTGTAATGGATGCTGTTGGAGACAGGAAAAACGTCATGTGAGAGACAAAAAGTGAGCAAAAACACCGTAAATATGTTTAGAACTACAAATTAACTTTCTTCTGGTGTTTTTGTTTGTTTTTTTGTTGTTTTGTCATTGAAATAGGCTATCACATCTCAAAATAACTTCTAGTGCTGGGCGATACCACACTTTATGATTCGATACGATACCGATGACTTTCTTGGCATATATTGTTGATACCCAATACTAATGCTTTCAGTTATATTTTAAAATTTAAATGTTACACTTACAAGACATCTCACATAATAAATACTGTCCATTTAACAGCTTTAATGTTCATGATGTTTGGTAGCCATTTTTTAAATCAATGAAATAAATTTAGAAAAACACTTAAATATAACATAAATATTAATTAAAATATAAAATGAAATATAAATAACAATAAATATGAATAATAAAATGTCAAATAAAACATCAATAATAAAGAATTAATTCATGTGAATAAAAAAAAAAAAAAACATCATTTTGAATGTATTCATTCAATATAATGAAATGGTCACACTTCCAAAGCCCTTTTTTTTTTTCAACAAGACCTACACATTTCACAGTTTTATTACAAAAACAATGGTTAGAAAAAAATCAGTCTGACTGCAGTTCTTGAAGAACTGGGCTAATTTTCAGGTGTTTAAAAAAGTTGCTCATGTTGCTGCACTGTTGAACATTTTTATTACACAGACTACATTTTGCCGTAGTTTTATCCACTGGTGAAAAGTATGCCCACACCTCACTCTTGTTTCTGTCAGTCATGCTTTCCATTCAGACACACGCAGACGCAGACTGAACTGTTGGTAACAGGCTAAAAACAGCTAACTGGAATCGCCACACTTCTGGTGAAATGACATGGATTAACTAGTTCAATTGTATGCTGCCAGGGGGTGTGTCGGTACAAAACCTTGAAGTAAGTTACACTATAAGATTCAGACGTGACACAGGCGCTTTTACTGCACTACACTGCACAGCAAGATCTCTTTCTTCTACGCATGCGTACCTGCCGGCGTACCTTCTCCCAGAAATACAGCCTTTTAAACTACTTATTTTTTGCCTTTCAACGCTTTTTTCACTCAAACCTAACTTCTTAACCATGTCTTTTTAACTTGAGTGGTCTAATCTAATAATCGAAGTGACCGATTTTTAGATTTCTTTTCTCACCGTATTTTTACCCATACAGCGCCATCGACCCAAACCACCATCAAGGCAGGTAAGTATTCAGCCATAGACCTAAACCGCCATCAAGGGAGGTAAGTATTCGCCATCGACCCAAACAGCCTTCAAGGCAGGTAAGTAGTGTAAGTGGATCCTTATCTGTGGCTGTCACCGACCGCTTCCCGTGCTCTGCCTCTGGTATCTCGCTGCTACCACCATGGCATCATCCACATCACCTGGAGATTGTCCACTCGTCCAAGCCAACAAAAGCCTGGTAAAGGCCTACCAGACGATCGCGGATCTCAAAGAGGAAATACTGCACCTCTCCACAGAACTAGCGGAGAAAAATGCCCAGCTCTCTGGTTTCTCTAGCCGCCTTTCCCACACTGTCCAGTCTGTTTCTGA
Organism: Sphaeramia orbicularis; assembly: GCF_902148855.1. Lineage (NCBI taxonomy): Eukaryota > Metazoa > Chordata > Actinopteri > Kurtiformes > Apogonidae > Sphaeramia > Sphaeramia orbicularis. Next base: position 53,121,085 of record NC_043965.1, on the reverse strand, counting down.
AAAGCGCAGAGAAGCCCAAAGCCCCTTGTGATGATAGGGTGTTATGGGATCCTTCCTCTGCCTGTCTTCGTCCCCTGTGTTCAACACCCTGGTCTGAAGTGGTGATTCGTGGCTGTAAAAGGAACACAAGCAAAGTCTCATCACCGCCGAGCATCAACACATCAAACTGCTTCAGCGTCCTGTCCGTGGAGGACGCTCGGCTCCCCCCGCCGTGACTAGTGTGCTCCCCCATCCCACCTGGCTCTGTCTGAGAACCAGCTCCTGCTGCCACGTGGCCGCCACCAAGCTGATTACCGGCGACAGTCGGTGACACTGGTCCCCCTGTGAAGCCTCCAAACCAGGGTCCCCGCTCCTCTGCCCGGCGCCGCCTTCTCCGAGAGGCCATCCGCCGTCACTCCGACGGTCCACCCGTGGAATGTCCACCTGGAGAGATCAGAAACCCTTCACCCTCAACACCATCTCCTCAACCACTTTTCCCTCCAACCACCTCTATCCTCTGGGACTCCATCATCCGTAACATCCGCTTCTTTAATGCCATAACCAAGTGTTTCCCCAGTTCTACCATCACCTCCATCCTCCATGAACTGCCTCAGCTGCTGGTCTCACTGCCGTCCACCATTACCCGTATCATAGTTCATGTGGGCTTCAGTGATATTTCTCTTCAACAGTCGAAGTGACAAAGGTTCATTTTAAAACCTTTTTGATAAACTGAAAGGATCCGGGAAGGCTGTTTTCATTTCTGGGCTCCTCCCCTCCTTTGCCCGTGGTGTGGGCCGTTTCAGCTGGCTCCTCAGCCCCGAACACCTGGCTCCAGTCCGCCTCTACTCTGAATGGCTTCAGTTTATTGATAATTTTAATCTGTTCTGGAACTACTCCTCCTTTTACAAGTCGATGGTCTCTACCCCTCTAGACTGGGCAGCAGGGTCTTGGCACAAAACATTCAACATGCTGTCTTGACGAAAACCCACCCACGCCTATGTGACTATGCTGTCCCTCTTCTGCTGCAGTCACCTGCTCCCCCTGCTGGTCACATCAAATATCACCACATTCAGAGTCTCCTGTAAAGCCTGTAGTGAGAATGAATACCACCCCAACTGATCTCTCCTCCTCTCCCAGGCCCTCACTGTTCACCTGTCAATCAGTCTCCTCAGTGAATTCTTCTTCTTCCCCATCACCAGCAGCCTACACCTCTGCCTTGCTCTTCCCCATTCCTTTTATTTCCGGTTCACGTATGGGGTTTCACTCTGCTAAAAGGCATCGTAGGTGGTTGAGACTGATCCCATTACACACAGTGGTCACAAACACCATGATGTCACCACCACCTAGTCGGTTTGGGTTACTAAATGCACGCTCCATTGCTAATAAATCCTTCTCCCTAAATGAGCTTTTCACTAACAGGAACTTGGACGCATTATTCCTGACAGAGACGTGGCAGAGGGATGGGGAGTTCATTCATTTAAATGAGCTGTGCCCTCCTGGCTGCTTTGCTGTTGGTCAGCCCTACCCCCGTCGTCGGGGTGGTGGTCTTGCTGCAGTGTACCAGGACAAATACGTATGCAGAGGGATGAGCACCGATGACTTCCCTCATTTGAGTCACAAATGATCAAGATTGGCTCCTCCAGTGTGTTTTACTGTTTCTTAATCTGCCGTCCCCCTGGCCCTGCTGGTGCCTTCTGAAACGATTTAGTGATTTCTTAGCATCAATAATAAAACTGGAGAAGGTTTTAATTCTTGGGGATTTCAATCTGCACATCGACAATGACTCATCCAGCCTAGCAATGGAACTTTTAGCCATGACTGACACTTTTAACCTTAAGCAACATGTATCTGGCCCTACCCACAGGAAAGGACATTCCCTGGACCTTGTATTCTTATTGGGCTTACACGTCACAAATGTGTGTGTTGAGGATGTCCACTTAAGTTATCATTGTGGTGTGTTTTTTTGATTTGTGTGTGCCTCTTGAGCCCAAGCCTGCACTAGAAGGGCCAAGAGGAGGATTATTACAGAGTCCACAGCCCAGGATTTCCATGCCCTGTTTAACCTTTGTCTTTTTAATGAGTGTTCCAATGTTGATGAGTTTATACAGTGCTTTGCCACACACTGCAGCTCTATTCTTGACCAGGTGGCTCCCCTAAAACTAATGTCCACTTGCAAGTGGTCTTGTCCTTGGATGAATGAAACATTTTTAAACTTGAGGAGAATTTGTCGCAAAACTGAACGTCTTTGGAAATCAACCCAGTTGGAAGTACACAGATTACATCTTAAAGATCTCATAACCTCAAATAAAATGATTAAGGAGGCAAGATCCAGCTATTTCCTCAAACTTATAGCTACAAACAAGGAAAACTCCAAAGTAATCCTTGACACAATCAAGTCCATTGTGTCCCCTGCTGTCCCTGCTGCCCCCGTGCTCTGTAAAGCTGACATCAATGACTTCCTAAATTTTTTCACAGATAAGATCAGGGATATTAAACACAATATCCCACCACCCTCTGGCTGTCTGACCCGAGCTGATCCCCCTCTTCAAACTTGGTCCTCCTTCAACCCTGTGACATTGGAGGACATCTCGGCACTTTTATCCAAAACGAGACCCTCCTCCAACTCTCCAGACATCCTCCACCATAAGCTTCTTGTCAGTGTCTTTGAACCAATTGGACCATAGGTCACAAAGTTCTTTAACCTGTCGCTCTCAAACAGGTTTGTTTCCCAGCTCCTTCAAACATGCCACTGTAGAACCCAAACTAAAGAAAACAACTTGGACCCTACAGAACTCAAAAGCTACAGGCTGATATCAAAGCTCCCCCTATTGGCCAAAATCCTTGAGAAGGCAGTGTCTAAACAACTGACAGCTTTTCTGGAGACACACCAGATTTATGACACTTTTCAGTTTGGGTTTAGACAACGCCACTCAACAGAAACCGCACTATTGAAAGTGTCTAGTGACATCCTGATGGCGGCCGACTCCGGGAAATCCGCGGTCTTGGTCCTGCTAGATCTCTCCTCGGCCTTTGACACAGTGGACCATACCATAATGATTGAGAGACTGAGGGACTGGTAGGGATGTCAGGTCCTGCGCTAGACTGGTTCTCTTCTTACCTGACTGGTAGAAGCTTCAGCGTGTCAATCAATAACATCCAGTCTGACTCAGCGGATCTACTGTGTAGTGTGCCCCAAGGCTCTGTCCTGGGACCAGTCCTGTTCTTACTGTATGTCCTCCCGCTTGGCCACACTATTTGGCAGTATAGTGATGCTCTCCTATCATCTATTCGCAGATGACATCCAGATATACTGCTCCTTTAAATCCTCTGAGCCCCACAAACTGAGTTCTTTAATCAACTGCTTGTCAGAGCTGAAGCAGTGGCTAAATGATAACAGCCTCCAGCTGAACTCCAGCAAAATGGAGACCCTCATCATTGCCCTGGACAGTGCAATCCCAGGGATTAAACAACACCTCGGAGACCTGAGCTCTTCGGTGAAGACCAAACTGAGGAATCTGGGTGTCATCTTTGACCAGGACATGTCTTTACAATACTACTCCAAACACCTAGTGAAAAACTGTTTCTTCCAACTCTGCAACATCTCCTAACTCAGGTCTATGGTGTCCATCAGTGAGCTTGAGATGATCGTTCACGCATTTGTGTCTTCTCGCTTAGACTACTGTAACATCATAACGTTATAAGTTTTACATTTGGCTTCATATTTGTTTTGTATTTTGTGACATATTTATTTACTTATTTTGGACTGGTAAAATGTTTTTGCAACATTTCATCAGGTTTATATTTACTTATGTTTTGTACTTTCTGGACTTGTAGTTTTGCACTTGGTTTTGTATTCATTTGGTACTATCTTGGATATATTTAGTTGGTTTGTCTGACTTCATACAGTATGATTTTATAGCTAGTTGTGTATGGCTAACCATTAAGGTAATATTATTTAGTAGGGGGCAGGAAATATAAAATTTTCTTCATCTTGCTCCTTTTTGAGCATGGGTGTGTACATGTTTGTTTACTTGATGATTATTGAATGTTTACTGATGAAATGTACAACCATGAACGAAATAAATAAATAAATAAAATAATATCAGTCTGTACACATGCTTAAACAAGAAGGAGCTGGCCCATCTACAGTTTGTCCAGAACTCTGCTGCAAGGCTTCTGACCCGCACAAACAGGAGAGCCCACATCACTCCCATTCTTAAATCTCTCCACTGGCTCCCTGTTTTATATCGTTTTCATTTCAAAATTCTGGTGCTAACTTTCCTGGCTCTATGTGGCCAGGCCCCTGCATACATTGCTTCCCTGATTCAGCCTACAGCTCGGCTCGTAGCCTGAGGTCCTCAGAAACAGCACCTGCTGATGGTTCCACACACCTGTTTTAGCACACGAGGAGACAGGTCCTTTAAAGCTGTAGCACACATGTCTGTGGAATGACCTGCCTCTACACCTACGGTCCATGGACTCTGTAGAGAGCTTTAAAAAACACCTCAAAACACTCCTGTTCAAACAGGCTTTTTAATTTCCCACCTGACTCAGGGCCACCACAAACTGATTGCACTCTATGTATTCATCCTATTTTAAACTGTTTTAATGGTACTTTACTGTGTTTCATGGGTATTCTAATTGTATTTTACTTGTACTGTTTTATTCGTTTTTCGCAATGTAAAGTTGCTACTTTACAGTGTTACATGTACCCCATGTGTCTCCCCCTACCTCCCCCCTCTCCCCCAGTCTCTCTATATCTCTATCGCTCTCTCTTTTCTCCTCCTTTACTCTCTCTCTTTAACCCCAACTGGTCAAGGCAGACGGCCATCCTTCAGGAGTCTGGGTCTGCTTGAGGTTTCTGCTGTTAAAGGGAAGTTTTTCCTCGCCACTGTCACCAGTCACAAGTGTTTGCACCTGGAGGATTCTGTTGGGTTTCTGTAATTTGATTTGATTTTGATTTGATTTGATAAAGCACTTTGTGACTCTGTCTGTGAAAAGTGCTCTATAAATAAAATTTACTTACTTACTTACTTACTTTTATTCGCATTTATTGATTGATATTGATACTTTATTAGTGTAATCAATCCTCAATGAGTAGTGTGTGAGTATCAATATTTCGATAATACAGAATCGATATGCCCACCATGCACATGCACTCGCGCACGGAGCGTTTGCAGTCACAATGTTAAAATTAAGCGGACTTTGGGGTCCATCGTACTCGATATGGACTCAGGTACACAATGTCAAACGCCCTAAGAGGATCTACCTGCTCTCCCTCAAAGCCTTGCTGGACAATTGTACCTCACCCAGCACTGACTTCAAAAAGTCAGATACAAGATGTTTTGAGGATCACTGTACGTGGAGTATAAAACCTCAGCCATGTACTGTAGCAGTGTTCATTGGACTTGTAAATGCCAGATAAGACCTTCCTTTTGTCAGCTGTAGCCTTATAATAAATGACACAGATTTTTGAATCAATTTTAGGGTAATTTTGCTTAAAAGAATCTGAAAAAAGTTGAACCATTAGTACCATGTACATTTTTGTAATCATTTAATGATACACATGAAAGCTGTGATGGGAGAAATCTCTTCATGGTTGTGCAGTACAAAACAAAACAAAGGCCAGACGCTTTGTGCATGTTTAAGGGTAGGTTTAAAATTTCCTTTTTGATAAATCTTACAGTTAGGCTCAGGCTGCTCTTAGTTCTGCTGCTATAGGCTTAGACTGGGAGACTCGTCATAATACACTGAGGTCTTCTCTGCTCCTCCTCTTTTCTGACCTACTCTATGCTCTTCCTCTTCTCTGACTTCTCTCTGCTCCTCCTCCTCTCTGCCTTCTCTCTGCTCCTCCTCCTTCTGACTTTCTCTCTGCTCCTCCTTTTCTCTGACCTTCTCTCTGCTCCTCCTCCTCTCTGAGCTCCTCTCTGCTTCTACGCTTCTCTGACTGTCTCTCTGCTCTTCCGCCTCTCTGACTTTCTCTGTGCTCCTCCTCCTCTCTGACCTTCTCTCTGCTCCTCCTCCTCTCTGACCTTCTCTCTGCTCTCCTTTCTCTGACCTTCTCTCTGCTCCTCCTCCTCTCTGAGCTCCTCTCTGCTCCTACTCTTCTCTGACTGTCTCTCTGCTCCCCCTCTTCTCTGAGTTCCCTCTCTGCTCCTCCTCTTCTCTGACTTCTCTCTGCTACCTCCTCTTCTCTGACTGTCTCTCTGCTCCTCCTCCTCTCTGATCTTCTCTCTGCTCCTCCTCTTCTCTGAGCTCCTCTCTGCTCCTCCTTCTCTCTTACCTCCTCTCTGCTCCTCCTCCTCTCTGAGCTCCTCTTTGCTCCTCATCTTCTCTGACCTCTCTGCTCCTCCTCTTCTCTGACGTTCTCTCTGCTCCTCCTCTTCTCTGACTTCCTCTCTGCTCCTCCTGCTCTCTGAGCTCCTCTTTGCTCCTTGTCTTCTCTGACCTCCTCTCTGCTCCTCCCTTCTCTGACGTTCTCTCTGCTCCTTCTTTTCTCTGACCTCCTCTCTGCTCCTCCTCTTCTGACCCTCTGCTCCTCCTCCTCTCTGACCTCCTCTCTGCTCCTCCTTTCTCTGACCTCCTCTCTGCTCCTCTCTTCTCTGACCTCCTCTTCGCTCCTCCTCCCTCTGACCTCCTCTGTTCTCCTCCTCTCTCTGACCTCTCTGCTCCTCTCCTCTCTCTGACCTCCTCTCTGCTCCTCCTCTTCTCTGCTCCTCCTCTTCTTGACCTCCTCTCTGCTCCTCCTCTTCTCTGACCTCTCTGCTCCTCCTCTCTCTGACCCTCTCTCTGCTCCTCCTCTCTGACCTCCTCTCTGCTCCTCTTCTCTGACCTCCTCTCTGCTCCTCTGTTCCCACCCCAGCAAATACATGTTCCTGACTCTCCTTCTTCCCTGGAGTCTCTGTGCTTTATGTCCTCACAGGTTTTCCCTGGATCATCTGGACCTGCTGCTGCGGTCCTTCTTCTCTCCTGCCTTCATCGTCATCACTCATTTATTCATATTGTCGTGATAGTGTTTGTTATGTAGTTCCATAGATGGTAGAAGTTTCTATTTGTTGTACTAATAATTGCAGTAGTAGTATATCCACTGTTAGTACTTGGTATTTGTAGAAGTAGTATTAACAGTTTAGGACATTTGTTCTAGCTACTTTCTAATTATGCCAGGACCAGTTGTTTTAGTTTTTTGACAGTTGTAGTGCAGTTTGTTGTGCATCATATGGTCTCCCCCTATTCCCCCTCTTCTTCAATCTCTCTCTTCCGTCTCTCTTCTCTTCTTAAACCCTCTCTATTTAACCCCAACTGGTCCAAAGCAGACGACCATCCTCCAGGGTCTGCTTGAGGTTTCTTTCTCTTAAAGGAAGTTTTTCTTCAACACTGTCACCAAGTTTTTTGCTTCTGGAGGATCTGTGGGTTTCTGTAAATTGGCTTAAAAGTTTGGTTTTGACCAGCTCTATATGCTAAGTGTCATGAGTTGACTTTTGTTAACACTAAATAAATAAATTTGATTTGATTTGAAATCACTATTCCCTCCTCACAGTGAATTCCTCCTGATGACTGCATCGGTCCTGCTATGTTCTGGCTCCGGGCCAACCCTGTTCATTTCACTGATGGACTCCCACAGCAATTTGCCTGAACAAACGTATCCCAGCTGTACAGCTAAACCTCTGGAAAATACATCACTGTGACAATTTCAGGCATGTTTGGCTTTTCAGATGGATTTTTGGAGATGTTTCTTCCTGTAACTTGTGTTATTTGAGTCTGAATAAAAATAGAATCGACTCACTTATGTCAGCACTCTGCTCAAAGACGGCACTCAGTTCATGTGTGAGCTTTTTTTTTAAATTTTCTGACAAGTTCACTGGAAATCTGACATGAGATGAATAGCAGAGTAATATAGGCTTTGAATGTAGTACAAATGACACAAATAACCTTTCCATGAGCGTGAACAGACAGTTTTATTTGAAGTTGCTTCAGAAATGTTATCATGTCCCTCTGTGGATAAACAGACAAATCAGAGGGTATATTCATTCTATGCTATTAAAATGACTATTACATTATATTCACAGAAAACTGATTTTATTTTATTTTTTCAATTGAGTAGGGGCAACTAATATGTTATCCATGCCAGTGTTCTCTTAACATTTTTATTTTAATTTTATTCAGTGAAAAAGCCCTCAAAAAATGATGGATAAATAAGAGTAGAAGCAGTGGATAATAATAATGGTGTATGATGTAAAGTTTTATGCTAATTTTTGTTTTTAGTGGTAATATAATGTTTTACTGCTGTGCTTTTATGTTTTACTTCATCTGTGTGCACTTGCTGTATTTTTTTTTCTGTCTGATTGTGAATGAGCCAGGCTGAAGTACTCAAAGAGTTGCAGTACATCTTAGAAATGCCAAGTGAACTGCATGTTCAGGGATGATTCTCTTGGTTTGTCACTACTACTTTGACATGGTGTAATATTGTTACTCCTTAAAATACAGTAATGGTTCGCACCAACTATTTGTAACTTCAAACATGTGAAAGTAATTTTGAACTTGGAATAGAGTTTAGATGTTGCTAACATTTAACTGTGAGGGTAAAGGACAGCTAATTGAATAGAAATGGAGATAACACCAACAAATACCAACATTAACCTCATGTAAGCACATGAACACACATGAATTATGGTTAAGTATTATGGTTAATACCATAATTCTAAACCATAATTATGGTTAATTATTAGTTTGACGTAGCACAAGTTACAGTTTAACCTTACAATTATCTCTTAGTAAGAGCAAAGACCTCTGTAAAATAGTGATTTAGCACAAACAGAATGTTGATAAGTGATGAGGAAGAGAGATTTATAATGCCACATCATTAAGGCCTTGTTCACAATAAAATGTTTATTTAGCAAAATAAACATTTTTCTTAAGTTGGGCTTCTCATCCACATGTAAACAGTGTTACAGGACACAAAAACAGAGAGGTCTACCTATAGAACAGTTGCTTTAGGTAATATTTTCCAACAACTGCTCAACTGCTTGACTTTGTTTCAGTTGCCTTTTGGTAATGATAATGACGTTGTCTTTGTGGCACTCAAGTAATGTTAGGCCTAGGAGATACTTAATTTAAGGTTTTTTGTGTAAACTAGTGATAATGCATTGTAGATGGTAGACATAGTGCAGTAGAAGGGTTGTATACTGTATATTCTATGTTAACGCAATGCATACTATTGTATACTATGTTTACTAGGGCCACAGGAGGTCCACATGCCCCCTCTAGTGGTAAAAAAAGAATCTCTAAAATATCCTTTAAAAAACTGAAAACACATCACACTAGCAAAGATACTACTGTGAATAAAAATACCTCAAGCATGAGATCCTCATTCATTCACTCACTCATTTTCTGAACCCGCTTTATCCTCACTAGGGTCACGGGGGTCGCTTGGAGCCTATCCCAGCTACACAGGGGCGAAGGCGGGGTACACCCTGGATAAGTCGCCAGTTCATCGCAGGGCTGACAACATGAGCATGAGATCAATAAGTTATATTTGTTTTGATGTTATCTAATAGTGTTAGTAATATAGTAAAACAGGAAGCTAAAATGAAGCTAAATGAATGTGTCAAACACTGCGATTATGGCTCCAAACAGGAAGAAAAGTGAGGACTGGTGAAGAGACTGAAGAGGATGACTGTGGACCACACTAATGACTACTTTAGCAAAGAACACAAAACATTAAGAAATTATGTATAACTTATGACTCAAGTTACATCAAATTTGTTTCAGCTGAAGTAGATTGGAGGATATGGCAGTGTTGTTATTTTGTCGGATTTGGAATATGTATGTCCATCTTGTGTGAACTGTATTTAGCTGAATATGGTAGACATATGCAACTGGATTAATGATGGTATTTAGAAACCCACATATTTTCTGTGGTGCCATGAAGTGTAAAAAGTTTGTTAACCATTGCTGTATTTAACAAGAAGGGATTTAATAGGATAAAAACATATTTCTGTAGTGGTAACAAATACCTAGTGTGAATTGGCATTTGGTGTGAATTGAACTAGTGCCAACTGAATGTGGATGTTAGATATAGCTGGTGCAATAGGCTACAGATCCATAGTTTCATCAGGACTTGTTGAACCAGCTGAAATGTATCATCTCACAGGGGAAAAGTTAGAGGCAAGAAAAAGTTTGGATACAAATCAATCGTTGAACACCATTGGCTCCACTCACATTTTTCTCTGAATAGTCTATCTACTTAATGCCATAACAAAACAAAAAATCTGACAGGCCACCCTGTTATGAGCCACAACAAGTCATCACAAGACTCCAGTACAGGGTGAAAGAGTTACATACACATGTGCTCTGAGAAAAGGGAAAATGTCTTTGCTGAGGCTTTTTGCCACAGCCTGGAGAAAGGGGAGGGAGGTGTGGGGGGGATCTGTACTGTGAAAAGCCTGGGAGCAGAGAGGTGGGGCACTTTGACAGGCTCTTTGTGAGCAGAGGAATCACATATTAATTGCAGCACAGGGCGGCTGCCATTACTTTCAATGGGCTTTGGTCTGCAGTGCCAGGTGAAATACCACAGGCTTCAATTCAACAACTAAATACTTATCTAGTGTATTGTTCTCCCAAAATGAGTGCTGAGCCTCTAGTCAAAAGATAAAGGCTGATGTATCTGCACCATATCCCATTTGTCAAAAACACATCTGTCGTTACCTCAGTAATGGGTTAAGCCTCAAAACCTGATGAATGGCACAAAGTTGACAAAACATCTGTCAGCTCAGTCTTACATACTACGAACTCCAATAAAAAGTTGTGCATTACTGCCAGTGATAACCTGTATACATATCTAATGCTATTGTACATGTTAAATGTGCAAGTTTAAGAATAACAGTGCCACTTTTTAGTATGTTGAGTTAATGTCATAATCCACAGAAATTTAGTTTACACTGTAAACACCAGACCGCAATAGACAGAAACAGGTTCATGTAAAAATCTGAGAAATACACCTCAGTGAACGTGCAACAGTACAATAAATACATGCACATGTATAAACTACATTTTTAACTTTATAACCTAAGTGACAGACAACAGACAGTGTAAACACGAGAGCCTGTTTGACGCACATACACAAATGAAGCAGAGTTTACACAGAGGCCAGAGGCCATGTGAAAATATACTAGTAACAATAGATCACTTTAAGAGACACCAGTCAAATATACAATGTCATTCATTCATTCATTCATTCATTCATTCATTCATCCATCTATTTGTTTTGAGCAGAGGAGAAAACAAAACTTTTAAGTGCACAAAGAACTAATATCAGAGCAAATACATTAATAACTAGAGGTGATCAAGACAGTATAGCAAATGCCATGTACACTAGTAATAACAAAATAAATGTGATAAGTAATGGAAAGAAATGGGAAGAAGAAAACTTATTAAATCCCACCCCCACCTCTCATTTATACAACATAACACATTACTTTTGCTTCCTTAATGATAAAGTTACATTGTTGAGAGTCCTAATAATATAAATAACAGATAGTAAACAGATTAGGAAAACTGATGTATATTACATATAGTAACTATCTAAATAATAGTCTGCATAACTTATAATGCAAAATATTTCAACAACTACATGCCAACAATGGTAATGGAAGTGACACATACCAACATGGTAAACAACAATAAGGACAAAGGTAAGAAAGAGCCAAGGATGGAATGGCCCAGCAATTAACAATAAGCCCCGCCCTCCCTGTACTGTGACCAGACCATCTGTTTGTAAAGTGCTTTAAAGCTGTGGATATTTTGGCATTGGTTGTGATGCAGATCCAGACTGTTCCACAGTTTCACACATACAGACAGACTAAAGCACTTCCTGGTAGTTCAAACCTTAGGTCATGTAAAATGTCCAAAGCCTCTAATGCCGTAAGTACTCTCTCTAAGTGCAAAAAACCTTCTTATGTTATTTGGTAGTGATTTGTTAAATGCTTTAAATAAAATTAACAAGGTATAGTATTTCACAAGGTCATGAATCTTAAATAAGTTGGACTGAATAAACATATTATTATTATGTGCTAGAAATTCAGCCTTGTGTATGATCCTCACTGCTGGTTTTTGTCGTATGAATAATGATGTATGGAACATTGATAACTGTTTCAGAATCAGAATCAGCTTTATTGGCCAAGTATGTGAACACATACAAGGAATTTGGCTTCAGTTTTTACATTGCTCACAACATACAGTTTTGACATGAACCCAGACAACATGTGGGCCAAGACACAATATAGACAAACAGTCCACTAGAGACAAAGACAACAATGGGTTGAGATTTACAGTGATTTTACAATGTAATATGTACAGAGTGCAAATTGAAGTATTTATACAGTGACTGGATGTGTACAGGAATACAGTCTGTAAAAATATATTTTTATGTATATATATATTATTGTAGTGCAAATAGAGTTTTTTACACAGTGCAAATTAGACAGTTTTATAAAGAGTGCAAAATATACAATACCAGTCAAAAGTTTGGACTTACCTGGTTTTTCGTTATTTTCATGACTATTTACATTGTAGATTGTCACTGAAGGCCTCAAAACTATGAATGAACACACATGGAATTACGCAGTTTAAAAAAAGTGTGACATAACTTAAAGCATGTTTTATATTTTAGATTCTTCAAAATAGACACATTTTGCTTCTATTACTGCTTTGCACATTCTTGGCATTCTCTCGGTGAGCTTAATGAGGTAGTCACCTGAAATGTTTTCCAAAAGTCTTGAAGGAGTTCCTAGTGAGGCTGAGCACTTGTTGGGCATCTGCCGTCCGTCTCATGCCAATGAGATTGATTTAAATGAGAAGGTGAGTCCAAACTTTTGACTGGTAGTGTACATTCGTGAGTTAGTGAATGAATTGGAGTCAGGGGGGTATTGATGATGGATGGGTTATGAAGTGTGTTCATCAGAGTAACGGCTTGGGGGAAAAAACTGTTCTTGTGTCTGGTTTCCCCACACTTCAATACAATAAGTGAGATAAGGGAGAACTCAGGAACAACAGAATATTCTGAGAGCATCATGATCCAGGAACTACTTTGCTTTATTCATAATTAAGAGGCTTTTCAAAATTTTAGTTCTTATATGTCTGATGTGGGCATACAATGACAACTTATCAATTATTACTCCTAAGAATTTATCTTCAGTAACACTTTCTAATTGGACACCATCTATCTTTATTTGTAATTCTGGGTTATTTTTATGATTACCGAATATCAATACATACATGTCAAGTCTTTTTACCTCGTCAGACTGTCATACTGAAGTTTTATTAAAAGGTAGTCTCTGCCTCTGCACTATGGGAATTATCTCACAAAGCTGCTAGTCCACTTTCAAGCTTTTATAGTTGTCTGTTCTTTGTAACAAGGGGAGGTATTTGGGAAAGGAAGGGTACAGACAATGTTTCAGAAAATTCAGTTGAAGCCTCCTCTTATTTACTTGGTTAAATACTCAGTAAACTCTTCCTTTTATTGACATAAATGTTAAACTAGAAGCCCTCTGCAACCAATGTTCACATTATCTATCTATGATCTTTTTCATAATTTGGGGCTCTAAGGCCCAGTTTACACGACAACGCTCTCAGGTGAAAACGACAAAATATTTTACCAGATGTGCCTTTTGTTTAGACAGCAACATCGTTTTTGGGGGTTGAAAATGCAAAAAAGTGAAAAGGCTCTTTTCCAGAGTGGAAACCTTAAAAAGGCTATACTCTTGCATCTTAGTCTAAAGGGTTGAAAACGCAAAATTGGGTTTTCTCGTTGTGTAGAGTTTACATCACAGGCATGTGCCAGTACAGGAAAATAACAGCATGTCAGATTATTTCCCTGTGACGGACTTTCAAGTGGTGTTAAGCAATAACTCCCCCTCCTTGTCTGTCCAGAAAAAAATTGTCAGTTTTTGTGCATTGTTCTGTTTCTTGTTTTGTGATTGTATTTCGTGCTTGGAGAGAACAGAAAGAGAAGTAGAAAGGTTCTACGCAGGCGCTTGGTCTTAATGGTGGTGATGCCACCTAGCCACCTGACGTGCATACTACATCGATACATAGGAAATTTCACACTTTTGCGTGTTCGTCTGCATGCAGATTTTTCCCCCAAAAGGCATGTCTAAACATGGAATTGATCCTTACAGTCTAAACATAGCCTCAGTTGCCCAGAAAATGTTGCACCACTTGTACAAATGACTCCCAAGCTGTTAACTGTAGAGAGCTGAGCTTTGAGAGGAACATGGGATCACCAACCAGTCTCTAATCTGGGCTCAAGTTAAAATTCTGTCTGTCAGTTTTGCATAACTTTGAACTTCAAGCCATTTTTCTTTCAGGTATTAAAAGTCATCGGAAGTTAGATGACAGAATTTATATAAGTAGAAATATTGGTATGATGTGCTATTAATGGTTGTTTGTTGTCTGATTTTGGAATCAGCCCACCGATATAAGTAAAATCAGATATTTTTCTTCCATTAGCAAAATCATTGGTGACCAGTGAGATCATGGTAAATGCTGTGCTGAAGCTGTTATGGAGGTGCAGGGTGGAACAACACATCAGTAACACACTTTATGTTGGTCGCCTTTAATTGGTCAGCAGAAAGGAAAAGTCAGCTCTCACTGGCGATAAAGACGAGCGCAACAATGTCAGCTAAGTGTTTTCAGACACAAGCATGCACCAGATACTAGTGACAAAATGCTGAACTCCTGGCTTCTGACACCACTTCAAAACCACTTAAAGGTCAAAGACCATTAAGAGGTTTGACCCCACAAATGCTTGTTTTTGGTTTTTTTTTGTTTTTTTTTTGTTTTTGTTTTTTTTTACAAAACAGACACAACTGTCTATTTCAAATGAAAAATATTGATTCTACCTCTTAAATTGTGTTTATTTAATAAGTTTCTTCTGCAAGGTAAGACTATTTACAGACAGAAAATGACTATTTCGACTAAACCATCTACTGTTCCAGATTCCATTCAACTGTGTGAGTGGAAACAAGCAATTAGTCATGGTTCAACAAACATACCATAATCATCATCACTGTGCTTCTGCTATTTTTTTTCAACAGCAGTTCAAAGAAAAAGACACAAACAGACATATTCTTCAACAAATGCAGATCGACATGTTGTTCCTTTCTTAACACTTTAACACCACAAACCCACCCGCCTGAGCTGCCAGTGGATGTGGTTAAGATGAAGTGTTCTTAACAGTTCGCAGATGCTCACCATGTGCTCGCTGATGGTGGGCAGGTATTCAGCTCTGACTTCACCCCCCCTGAACTGCAGCCATTCACTGTGACAACCTCAAAACACATGGCGGCTTAACACTTTCAGCCTTGCTTCTGCTACAGTGTAAAAGAGCTGGAAACATACTTGGGTAGAAAGAGCCAAAATGACCACTCTGCCCCTGTTTCATCTGTTTTATACAAATCCAGGCTGAACTGAAATGAAAGAACACAATTCAATTACACATGCCATTAATTTAGCAGTCCCATTTCAGAAGGTTACAGTGAAATGTTTGATTTCTTGTCATTTTTATCTTTTTCTCTTCATTTCTCTTTCAATTTATTACCTGTCCATCAAACTGTAAGCAATACTCTCAAAAATTCTTACCAATGATGAGTATTCTGACTTAAGAACAAATTTATCCTTTCACATCTGGAGAGAGCAATTGGGAATGTTCAGATGGTAGGCAAACATGGTCAAGGTTGAATCATTGAAATACCTGTGTGATTCAACAGCTTATTTGCCAGTTTGGAAAGCACCTGGGCCAGATCAAGTGGTGACATGGGACACATTTCATGCTCAATAAGCTCTGAGTTGAAAACTAAATAATTTATCTCCACGTTTTATACATGTATGAATAGATCTTAGTAAGTACTTTCAAATGGCATGTTACAATTGACGGAAGTAAAATTTTGGGGTAAAATTATTTAAATTACTGCTGCACAGGGACTCAAAATGATTTTTTTTTTAGTAATGTAAAAAGCATGCTGTTCTCATAAGAAATTGATCTTAAATGAAACATAGGGGTTTAGCTCTGACGTTAAACTACAATTGTCATCAATATTAGATAAAAATGTTTAAATGATTAGTTTTTGAGACCACAAATATGTTGTAAATGGACTGCACTTATAGAGCGCCCAAAGTGCTTTACAAAGCCTTACATTCATGCGCATACTCATACACTAATGGGCAGCTGCCACCATGCAAGGTGCTGCCAGGCCCTACTGGGAGCAGTTTGGGGTTCAGTGTCTTGCCAAAGGACACTTTGACATGGAGCCAGGATTCAAACCACCACCCATGTTGTGATGTGGGAATAGGTGGGAACTGTGACACAGGGACAGCAGTTTGTCACTTTGTTCAGCAGTCAGAATAAAAGACTTTGCTGGAACTAAAACACTACAAATATGCTAATAAACTTTTATTTAACATATATATTACAAATGAAGTGATATATACAGCTAATAGCAGATCATATTTGGACAGTACGTAACCTTTCTATATTCTTGTACTGTTGAATAATTAGTTCCTACAGATTCACAGACCGAAAATATCACTTATACAAGCAATAAAGTATATTATTATTAAAGTTAATAGTGCATTTACATATGGGTGCTTCTATGAAGCTGGGTTCATTTTGATACCTGACACTTTGCCAGCTAGACCCAATAATAAAAGGGAAATTTGGACATATATCCCCCTGAGATGTACCTTATGATGCAGTTAATGCAAAAAAAATTATACTTTTGGTCTGAGCCATCCCAAAATGAATGAATTTTTAATAAAATATTTGGGCCAAAAATAGGACCGAAAATGGGACAGGAAAAGCTACCTAGGAGCTAGTGCATTTGATCTGGAACACGTGGCTTGAAATGGTCTTATATAGCGCTATAAATAAAGACACTGTGTTAAATTTGATGATCCCAGTGGTTTTTCTAATCCAGACGTGGATTTTTCATGAATCGGCAGTTTCATTCCAGGTACTGTGTGTAACCCTTCGTGTCCACCTGCGTAACATGTGGAACCTGCCCATTTAAAAACGAATAAATCGTAAGTGATTTTGCAACAGCAGCCATTTTTATGAAACACTCCGGCACCTGTGAGAGAATAGAAAGATATTCCAAAAAATCGTAGCACGAAATTTTAGAGTCCTTTTTTCTGTGTTACATACAGATTTTTGTGTAAAAAATAATGTAAAAAAATATAAAAATGTGTTTCATCTGAAAAATACGTTTTCTTTGATCTCAGTAAATATTTATTTTTAAAATAGACCCAAAGTGCCTCCAAACTTGCTTCTTAACATTAGTCTACATCTGGTTTGAATTGTTAGCTGCCATATCCTGTTTTTATGGACCAGTTTCATAGAAGCACCCAAATATGTCAGAAGTATAACTTTATGTTTATGTTTATGCATTTGGCAGACGCTTTTTTCCAAAGCGACTTACAGGGGAAAACCAATCAAATCACTGAATCAATCAAATTTTATTTATATAGTGCCGGATCACAACAAAAAAGTTATCTCATGTCACTTTGTGTGTGTGTATATACATATATATATATATATATATATATATATATATATATATATATATATATATATATATATATATAAAACTTTACATAATCAGTGATATCTTCTTTTTTTTCTACAAGTGAATCTGAAATTTTGTAAATAGTTCCATAGAATAGAGTCCTTAAGCTAAAAACTGAGCCTATTTGAGAAATGATAGGTGAAACTTTCATTTTTGACACTGATGTTCACTTACACTTGATCTTGCCCACCTGCATAAGTATGCCTGGAGGAAACTAGTCAGGTGGTAGTTGCAAAGCTAACAACAATATAAGCTGATGCAATATCAGTTCTCCGATATCAAAGGCATTGTAGAGTAATTTCATACATTTGTTTCTAAACACATTTTGTGGTTTTCATCAGTTGTGTGACATCAGGATCTTTTGTGCATGTCAGAAATGTTGGCTTCATAATGCACTGGAGCCCTGATTAGCATTAACTTTCCCCTAACATTATAACAATACAAAACTAAACCACATTAACATCAGTAGTTCACCCACTTGAGGACAGCCCGTTGTCAAGTGGGAGAACTACTATTAGTCGATAATACAGCTTAAATGGAAGAAAACATTTATTGCAGTATTTCAGTTGAGTGGCTGCATCTTTGGTGCATGTTGACCTGTCCAGCTTGAAGAAGCACACAGAAGTACTGACACAGATACAAACAATGTACAGTCATGACCAAACGCTTTGGCAGTGACATATATCTCACTACAAGATAAAGCAACAGCAATATTCTACATTTTCTCGCATGAACATTTTCTTTAAAGATGTCCCCTAATCTCTAAAAAAAAAAAAAAAAGGTTTACCAGTCAGTCAATCCATAGATCCCCATTCTATTTAAAATGCTCCGTTTTTCACTAGAACTTACGTTTTTAGACCCAGTAATGGCTTGACATGACTTTGACACAAATGTTATCCTAGACTCAGTTATGATCTAAAACGAGTTTGGTGGTCAAAGGTCAATGTCACTGACCTCACAAAACACTGTTTTAGCCATAACTCAGATGATCAGATTATGAGCAAGAATAGTATACACATCTGTTTGAACATATGTCTCTTGTTAAACAGCTAAAAACTGTCATGATTTTAAAACCTAACTAATATTGGTAGTTTTCTTATATTTTACTGTAGTACAACAAATTCAAAACACATTCATCAGTGCTTTACATGACCTTGAAAAATTAATGAATCACCTTCTTTAGTGAATCCACATTACATTTAAAATACATTTCCTCCAACATCTGAAGCAAAGTTGATGGCAAACATATATGTAGTTAGTTATTGTTCAGATACTAATGATGCAAGGAGAATGGACACATCTGAATGAATCTATGGTTCTAGTTTATATTCCTTTTCCATTTATGCGGCTTTATTATATTTTTTAATATAGTCTTTTTATTCGGTGCAATGGGAAGACTGTGCATTTAATTATTCTATTTGTAAAATGTTGATTCAGGAGGACACATTCACAGATATTTCATTTTGAGGACTTATTTATTATGCCACAACGTTAAGAAAAACTGACATTGATTTCAATAGAATTGTTACAGATCTCCATCAGAATACTTTACCTCAATGCTTTGAGGTCACTGGCTCATAACGACCATGTGCACCATCTTGTATTGTGTCAGAAGACATTCTGGGGCAGACTTATTTCTGATCTTATGCCGCTGCTTCGGTGCAGCCACCAGATGTCAAGCAGGTTGGAATATTAAACAGCGTGCTTTAACAATGAATGGCAGAACACCTGCAACAAAGGCAACTACAAAGAGACTTTGCCTGACAGCATTTCCTCTCTTCTTAACCTCCTACATGACCCTGGACCATCTTGGAAAAAGATCTCAGCGGTGATGCTCAGGACCAGACGCTTGTCTCTTGGGAGGGCTCAAAAGCAGCTCTTGCAAATTGAGCACCAGCAGCACAGGCAGGCAAAAGAAACTGAGGGTGGAGTGATGGGGGTGGGGGGCAGAGTGCACCTGCCCATAAATCTTGACCAGAGTTTTCCTTTCATGAGAAGCACTTGAAGAGAGAAATAACAAACAGTGGTCAGAGGGCCAGGGGATAAAGCCCAGACAAAGATCAGCCAGTTGGCCAAGAGAGATGTTTAGGAAATCATTTACTGTGATGGAACAACAGCCAAACCAAACTGGACACCTCTGAGATCCAGAAGTCAACTATCCAGATAGTAAATTCCTGTTAGTTCCAGCAGCTTCTGTCTGTGTGAATTCTGCTGATAAATACAGAGGTGTCACGTAATGAAGTACAAATTCTTCGTTACCTTACTTAAGTAGAAATTTTGGTTATCTATACTTTACTGGAGTAATAATTTTTCCTCTGACTTTTTACTTCTACTCCTCACATTCTCACGCAATTATCTATATTTTGTACTCCTTACATTTTAAAAATAGCCTCGTTACTCCTATTTCATTTCGCCTTGTTTTCATTCCAGCTTAAAAAACTATCCAGATAAATCCGGATCTGGATAGAGTGAATTTGATTGTGGTTGGATGACAAAAATAAATATATACCATTCCAACACCCTATTGGTTTGAACGCGATCTATTGCACCTGCACATGACACAAATCACCTCACACTCCAGCAGGACATTGGTAGTGCCCTATAGGCCCCTGTGGCACAGCCTAAGCTTTTATCCCAATGGCAATTTTTTCCCTTACATTTCCTTTTATACTTTAAGTAGGTTTGAAACCAGTACTTTTACACTTTTATGTGATTAAAAAGCTTGAGTTGATACTTCAATTTCTACAGAAGTCTTTTTAAACCCTAGTATCTATACTTCTACCTGAGTAATGAATGTGAATACTTTTGACATCTCTGGCAAAATAAAGACAGGGACCAAAGACAGTAAGAACAATACTATAAATGCATCTATTAGTGTGAAATATTCAATAAACACAGATTTGGTACTTCCCCAGTCTCGCCTTACTGTCCGTCCAGATTTCTTTTTTCATCTAGCTTCAATACAGGCTCTTAGTACTTCATATTTAGAAATCCTCCTCATTCATTGTTCATTTGAATGTCTGTCCGCACAACACATATTGCATTGCCTGTGTCTCCTGGAAGAGGGATCCTTCCTCAGCCATTTTTTCATCCTGGTAAAGGGTTTTTTGGAGGGAGTTTTTTCTCTCCCAAACTAGGGTGTTGTACATGGTAGAAATTATAAAGTCCTTGAAGGTCAGTCTCTAATTTGTGTTTTTATATAGAAATTGAACTGAGCTGAATTGAATCTTACTGAATATCTTTGTCATTTTTGTTCTGGCTTGTCTTTTATAATGTTTTTAGATTTACATCATTTTCTCATCTTCTTATGTGTATATGTTTTCCATGGTTTTCATCTTGAATCTTAACTTATTGTCCTTTGTCATCCACTTCATTTTCATATCATCTTGTTTTACATTAATTTGACCTTGTTATGTATTTTTGCATTGTTTTCATTTTGTATCTGTTTGAAATTTTCATCTTAATTTGCATTTTGTCTTTTTTTTTGGTGTGATATGGATTTGTGGGTACATCAAGAAATCACTGAGATCAAGAGATACTGTTCCATCTACTTAAGTCAAATCAGCCTTAGTGTTGATCAAGTATGCAACGATACAAAATAAAAATAATGGAAATGCATTAAAAGTAATTAACCTGCTCTAAAAATGTAAGGAGAAAAGAGAAAAATGTTTTGTTTTTCTTTAAATGCTGATGTAATGTACAGCTACCTAAAAAGTCTGCTGCACTGCATTGACAAATGAAGAGTGAAGAAAAAACACAGAGAGTAAAATGTTACTTCCACACCAGTATTAATGAGCATAGCTCAGTAAAAATCAAGCACAAGTCCAAATTCTTGCATTAGTTTCCATTACCCTAAGAAATGCGCAAAATGTAAACCCCACAAAAACTGGTTATGGAAACATTGAAATGTCAGAAAAACTGTCAAAGATCGCAAAAAAAAGTTACACTCTCATGAGGTGGTATTTGAGACATTTTGATATAGAAGTATAGCGCAAAAGTTTAATGGAAACGTATTGCACATTTTCACACATCTATGCATGATGGTTTTGCTCTGGCCGAATGTCTCCCCTCTGAACCCGTATTCAGAACAGGTGCTGGTTTGTTCAGGCCAAGAGGAACAGGAACTGCTTCCCCAGGGCAGGACTAGTCTGGTGCCATGAGAGGTTCAAGAACAATCCACAGTTGATTAAAAATTGCCATGGTCATTCAGAAATTCTGGATCATCAACTCGTTGGTGAATTCCTAATGTACAGTTCTCTCCCAGAAATCCATTCCACGTGGTTGCTGCAATAAATAAGGACTTTGCCATGGGACGATTACACGTTCCCTTGTTCTTTTGTTTAAGACAGTCAGTGCAATAGCAGTAGATGAACCAACACTACAGTGGCAACACCGTGGCAGTTTGGCATGAAACACAGTGTGTCCATCTTCTTTAAACGAGTGTCTTGCGAGAACTATACAGTATTTTACAAGAATTACAACATGTCGTGAGACGGGACATCACTAGAATCATGCATCAGAGGCTAAACACTCTTCAGCAGAAACACCGACAAGTAGCAGTTGTACTTTATCGAAATTGTTGAATTATCACTTTTATTTTGCGGAAAACTGTAATGGAAACCCAGCTAGTGACAACTTGGCTGTCTACCTTTCCAGTACCTTTTTATCTGAGTGTTGCTGCTTCTGTTTACACAGACACTCCATCATCTGCCTCGGAAAATAAAATGAGTGCACCACAATGTAAGCATTATTCAAATGAGGCTCTCAGATCACACTGAGAAAAAGTAAACAGCTCCCTGCAAACATGTGGCACATGTAAAACTAAATATAACACAGCCTTTGTTTGCACACACCTGTGGATGGCAGAAGAGTGTGTGTGTGTGTGTGTGTGTGTGTGTGTGTGTGTGTGTGTGTGTGTGTGTGTGTGTGTGTGTGTGTGTGTGTGTGATCTTGGATAATAAATAGTTTTGTTCTTGTCAAACTAAAAGTAGGTAAACATTATTTAAAAAAAAAAAAAAAAATCCAAAGAACTGCAGAAATACAAGAGCTGATGAATTTTTATGTATGACTAATATTTTTTGAAGTGAGACTTCTTCATGTGGTTAATTTACAGCTAAAAGCAGATGGAGGTTGTTTACAGTAGAGTATTAAATTATTATAATACATAATGTTTTTAAAAGTGAATTTCCACTTGGGAATAGATAGCTAGATTAAACAAAAAATATTAAAGCTAAATTTAAGTTTATCTTATGAACTGTGTCATTTCCACTTTTTCAGGCTGAATTTTTTTCCACAATATCTTTCATCATTTCATATTTGTGCATTCTGTAGCCTTCATACAGAGTGGTTGTTTTATTGTAATGTATGGCTACAGTAAACCATGCTTCATATCTCCTCTAAATTGTTACTTTATGATTTTTTTGATGGGACACAAAAATGTTCAGGATTATTAGATAGATTAGTTAATTTACATAGATTTAGTTCATTTACAAGAACTGGCCATGACAAAGAAAACATATTTGAAAACAAAATTACAAAAATGACTGAAGAAATTTAAGTAACTTAACTCTTGCTCGCTTTTTTATTTATTTATTTTATTTAAAAGTATGTATTCTTACTTGTCATAAACAGATACTTTGTCCATTTGGTCAGGCCATCATATTTTAATGTACAAGTACTGTTATGGCATGAAAATAACTTGAATAAGGTTAGAAAGAGGGCCACAATTACAAAGGCAGATTTTTCTTATTTAATTGTGTCACCTTAACCATGTTGTTAATTTCCAATGTCTGAAGACTTCCACTAACTTCTATCTGGTGTGCTGAACATCAGCAGCTGATGCTATCAGAGAATCTTGGATAATAAAAACAGGCAAGGGTGAGATGACTTGTGATGCCTCATACCCCCATAGTTCTGCACCTCATACTGCCATAGTTCTGCACCTCATACCCCCATAGTTCTGCACCTCATACCCCCATAGTTCTGCACCTCATACCCCCATAGTTCTGCACCTCATACCCCCATAGTTCTGCACCTCATACTGCCATAGTTCTGCACCTCATACCCCCATAGTTCTGCACCTCATACTGCCATAGTTCTGCACCTCATACTGCCATAGTTCTGCACCTCATACCCCCATAGTTCTGCACCTCATACTGCCATAGTTCTGCACCTCATACTGCCATAGTTCTGCACCTCATACTGCCATAGTTCTGCACCTCATACCCCCATAGTTCTGCACCTCATACTGCCATAGTTCTGCACCTCATACCCCCATAGTTCTGCACCTCATACCCCCATAGTTCTGCACCTCATACTGCCATAGTTCTGCACCTCATACCCCCATAGTTCTGCACCTCATAC